>NW_021604992.1:442780-471563 GCF_004785775.1 Grammomys surdaster
GGCACATAGAGTAAAAACAGGAAAATATAAATAAAATTAGATTAAAAATTTAAAATAATGGATAAAATTATTAAAAATGGAGAGTCCTGATGTTATGAGGCAAAGACAGTCCAAACATGCCTTTGAGTTCATTTTCTATTTGTTCATCTGATGCTATACACCCAACATTCCATTAAGAGTAGTATGTTTCCCAGGAAACTAAATTTAAATTTGGAAATGGGTATCAATAGGAGACAACTTGTGTTTAGGAGCCGGGCATGTGTACATGTCTTGTAGCTCTAGGACCCCAAAAGTCATATCCCAGGCAGCCCCTGGGCATGGTGCCTCAGTCTGTGTGAGTTCATTTGCATTTCTATCATGTTGATTTTAGAATTTTTTTCTTTATGTCCTCCATCATCTCTGATTCTTAAACTTTTTCTACCTCCTCTACTACAGGGTACTGTAAACACCTATCGGGAAGGATTTGATAGAGACATCCCATTTAGAGCTAAGTGTTCCAAGTTCTCTCACTCTCTGTAAAATATTTGGCTGTGGGTCTCTTTATTTGATCTCATCTGTTGCTAAAAAAAAAGCATGGTAGCTGAACAAAACACTTATTTATGAATATAGCAAAATGATATTGGTAGAAATTGTATTGGTATTTTTGTTTGTTTGTTTGTTTATTTGTTTGTTTTAGATCACTGCCATATAATTTTAGTTAAGTATTAGGCTATCTGGACTCTGGTTTTGGTCACAAAAACAGCATTGGATGTGGGTTACATCTCATGGAGTAGGCCTTCACGAAAATCATATAAAGGTTGGTTACACCCAAAAACTTTATGCCATCATTGTACTAGCATATCTAACAGACAGAAAACACTATAAATCAAAAGGAATGCATCTGAGTTGGTGTTCACTTTTCTCTTGATACACAGGATAGTACTGTTATGTACCAAAGACACTAGCACAGAGAGGTAAAGGCAACCTGACCTCAACTCCTCCATGCTCGAGGAGTTGTGAAGATGTGGTCATCAGTAGTCAGTTTTGCTCTAAGTGTTTTTTGGATAGCAACCTACCATCTTGGCAACAGTGTGGGTTTTTTGGAAGTTCTCATGGGACCCCTCTGGTTAAAAACTCAATTAGATGTAACCCAATCCCAGTACAGCAAGTTTCATTTGGTAACAAGAGATGACCAGTTGGGGATCTGTGTCCATCATTTTTTGGTGATGTTATTTAGATTGCCTTCATATATGCATATTTCTAGAAATATTACATTGTATTAGGTTTCCATACTATCTTTCAAAAACCCTTAGTTATGGCTGCTTCCTCCATCTCTCCTGTATCCTCTTCCTTATCTCTATCTTCCCGCTCCCTCTCCACTTAAACCTCCTGATCTAGTTTCCCTCACTGAATAACATGTATTATATTTCCTTTCATCTTATAATGTTGAAAAATGTCACCCGTATTTCTAATCACTCCAAAATATTTATCATGAAGTATTAGATTTTTAAGAGCCTTTTCTTTAGCTCATGTGATGATCACGTTTTCTGATT
The DNA here is from genome assembly GCF_004785775.1 of Grammomys surdaster. NCBI lineage: Eukaryota > Metazoa > Chordata > Mammalia > Rodentia > Muridae > Grammomys > Grammomys surdaster. The sequence continues at coordinate 444,313 of NW_021604992.1, forward strand.
TTTAGTTTACTTATATGACCAATTACATTTATTGATTTACATATGTTGAACCATACTCTGAGATGAAGCCTAAATGATCATAGTAGATGATCTTTTATTATTATTTTTAATTTTTGCCCCTTCCCAGTATCCCCTCCTCAAGCTCCCCTCCTCCTTCTCCTTTCCCCACCTCTATGATGGTGCTCCCCCACCCACCCATGGACTTTTGCTTCAGCAGCCTAGCGTTTCCCTATCATGGGTCATCAAGACTCCATTGGACAAGGCACTCCCCTCTCAGTGATGACAGATAAAGCAATACTCTGCTACATATCCAGCTGGAGCCATGGTTACCCACTGTGTACTCTTTGAGTGGTGGTTTAGTCCCTGGAAGTGTTGGGGGATCTGGTTGGTTGATATTGTTGTTCTTCCTATAAGGTTGCAAATATCTTCAGCTCCTACAGTCCTTGCCCTAACTTCCCCTGTTAATGTCCCTGCACTCATTCCAATGTTTGGCTGTGTACATCAGAATCTGTAATGATCTGGCTCTGGCACAGCCTCTCCTGGGACAGCTATATTGGGCTCCTAGCAGTAAGCACTTCTTGGCATCAGCAATAGTGTCTGGGATTGACATCAGCAATAGTGTCTGGGATTGGCATCAGCAGATGAGATGGATCCCTACGTGGGGCAGTCTATGAATGACCTTCAAAGACTTCAGTCTCTGCTCCACTATTTGTCCTTGTATTTCCTTTTGGCAGGAGGAATTCTGGATTAATATTTTTGAGGTGGATGGATGGCCCCATTCCTCAACTGTGGGTCATGCCTATCCAGTGCATATGTTCTCTACAGGTTCTATGTCCCCTTTGTTATGTATTTTGACTAATGTCCTCCCTGTTGGGTCCTGGGAACTTCTTGGGTCTTGGCATCTGGGAAGTTCTAGTAGCTCCCCCCAGTTCCTTCTCTCTCATTGCTACACACCTCCTTTCAAATTGCTGACCCTCTGTACTTCTTCCCCATCCCCTCCCATGTCTGAACTGCCCCCTCTTTTTGTCTCCCCCTCCTCTCTCCCTATCAGATCCCTCTCTCCTTCTACTTCCCAGAGATTATTCTCGTCCCTCTACTGAGTAAGACTGATCTTTTAGATGATGAGTTCCTGGTTTCAGTTTGCAAAAGTTTTATTGAGAATTTTGCCACCTCTCTTCATAAGTGAAATTGTTCTGTAATTTTCTTTGTTTGTTCTTTATGTGGCTTAAGAATAATGGTAACTATGCCCTCATAAAATTAGGAAATATTCCTTCTGTTTCTAATTTGTGGAATAATTTGAGGAGTACTGATATTAACTTCTCCTTGAAAGTCTGATAAAATTCTTTACTTCATCTAGTTTTGATTTTTTTCTGGATGATGGGAAATAGCTTGAAAGAACTTTAATTATTGCTTCTATTTCATTGATGGCTATGTATTTTGTTAAATTGCTTATCTTCAATGTGAATATCCTTCATTGTGTCCTATAGATTTCAGTATTTTGTGTACTCATTTTTATTAATTATAGAAAGTCTTTAATTTCTATAAATTGAGATTTACTCAATGCTAAATTTTCAGTTTCTATGAGTTTGTAAAATTTTTGTTGTGTCTTGTGTTGTTAATATTCAGTTCTAATCAGTGGTAGTCAGATTTGTCAGGAGTTAATTTCAATTTTCTTGTATATGTTAGGATTTGCTTTGTGTCCAAGTATGTCATAAATTTTATATAAGGTTCAATGAGGGATAAAAGGAACATATATTCGTGTATGTGTGTGTTTGGGTAAAAAGTTTTGTAAATATCTGTTAGGTTCATTTGCTTTAGAACATCTCTTAACTCCAGTATTTCTGTTTCATTTTTGTTTTATGGTTTTTGTCTTGTGCTTCTGCTATGTTGAAATACTAAGGGCCCCTTGTGAGAGAATTGTTGAGATCTAGTGAAGACATATAGTCCAAACTGTTAATATTTGTGTTTTTACACTAATGCCTAGATATCTGGAATTGGAAAAATTGTAAATCTAGTTGCTGATATTTGGTCTTGTCTTTTGGTATATACTTTATTCCTTGGTTTCAGTTTTACTTTCTGGTTCTAAATAGCATGTAATACCTGTGTATTTCCTGATGTGACAGCCTTTTGAGTTTCTGATTGATGTGGCCACTGGGCCTTCCCTAAAAATGTATCTCCAAGGTATTTGGAGCTAACATTTAGGAATGGAAATTGTATAGGAAGGTGGAGAAAAAGGTGTCCAGGTGCAGGAGGAATAAAGTGTATTCCACCAGAGTCTACTTAGAGGCCTGGGAATGGGACAAAGCATGAGGAAGGACCAAAACAGGTAGCAACTGAAAGGGGAATAAGACTAGAAGATTCTATATTTTGGAGAGAAGGAAGAGTGAAGATCTGCAGTTTGCCTACCTGCATCATTAACCTGATTGCTTTGCTGTCAGGCTTTGCTAAAAGGTTCCCATAAAACAACTGTTAGTAGTGGGGGCTCGCATATAAGAATGAATGGGATAGGGTGGTTATAAGAAAAGATCTGTGTGAACCTCTTGTGATGGAGGCAGAGAAAGAGGGAAGGCCTCAGCTGGTGGCTACAAAGATATGGGGATAAGACTGAGGGATTGTACTTGGAGGAGAAGAGAGAAAGGTTAAGATCTGCAATTAAGTAACCTGCCTATCTGTTCTCCCATATGAGACAGTCACAGCATTCTTGGCCATGTACTGAAAGAACTCTATGCCTTATCATTGAGATATTTGCACATCTATGCTTATTGTTAGCCTATTCATGAGAGTTATAAAGTAGAACCAATATAGATGTCCATAAACAAGAGTTAATACAGAAAATAGAGTATATACACATCACAATAATTTATTCAAATGTAAAGAAAAAAATAAAATTGTGGAGTTTCCCGGAAAATAGATATAGGTGGAAACTATAATATAAAATGAGGTTACCCAAAATAAGACAAAAATAAAGTTTACTATCATATACAGATGTGAGGCTATCCTATAAAGTATATATGCAGCCATTCACACACACACATACACACACACACACACACATACACACACAAATTATACACACAATACATCTTTTTATAAAAGGTGTATGTTTTTTAAATGTTAATTATAAGAACTTGAGCCTTTTATTTTCAGAAAATTTTTCAGGTTTTAATTATAATTTAATTATTGTTTTTTTGATGATTTCATTCACTGTATTTCACCCCTATTTAATCTTCTCTACCAACAACTTTCAAATACACACATCTTTAACCTACTCTCAATGCATAAAATGAAACCACTCATTTTTTCAACTGTTAACTAACCTTAACTGTCTTGTTATGTACAATATTTGATTCAAATTCTGTTACTAGGAGACATTTGTTCTTCAGTTAAAACCCTGGACTGTTCCTAGACCTGGATGAAACTGTTTTAGGAGTTTTTCTTATTCTAGCTATACACTGTACCCATGGATTGCAACATTCTTGCTTTTATCGCTCACTTTTCAGAGATGTGAGTCCATTTTCCTTATAGAAGTGGTGTAAATGAAGAGCCTTTCAAGCAGTTTCACCAGGTCTTTTCCTACCCAGGTCAGGCTAGCTTTGATTTTGAGTTGTTTCACAGACAGGGTGACTGTCAGTTAAACCAAGAGCACTAATGTCAGATCTGTAAACTGGTACTAAGGTAAAGAGAGTTCAGCTACAGGAGAGCTTTGCAGGTTTCATTACCTCAAATATCTTTATAAACTGAAGGATTCTAACATGCCCTCAATCTGAGAAAAACTCTCAGTCAGTCGGGGACACCACAAGAAGCAGCTGGACCTCACATTTCTGTTTTATATTCTGATGCATATCTATCAGATACAGCTGTAAGTGGTAAGCTATTTCCTTGTTGACAGTAGCAAACTGAAGCATCTTCAGGCTGTAGGCTGCTGATGACAAAGTTGAAATTTATCCCTGATCCACTGCCACTGAAACAAGAGAGGACCTAGAGATGCTCAGGGAAACATACTTGGTGTAGACACTTATAATTCATGAAAAATTAGTAGGAAGGGGGAAATACATTATCTGCTTAATTTTTCAGGTCTAAACAACAGAAATTGCTAATGATTCTGTATTTCCTCATATAGAATGAAAAGTGGGTATTCACTTACCACCATCTGCTTTTTTGGTTTGACCATTAAAATTAGCTGAAATCCAGATGACTGTTCCAATGGTCATTGATAAGGACAGCATCTTCCTATTTTACTTCCCCTTGTGTATACTGAGCATGCCACAGCAAAGAAAGGGACAATTTAAGAGGCAAGAACACCAGATAAAAGAAATATCTGTGCAAATTATGCTGACTTCATATTACTGTAAGCACTGAGACTGTCAGAACAGACTACTTTGCTCTTATCTGCCTATCCTATGGCTCCCTCACCTGGCCACTTGGTGCACTGTTTGTACTTGACAAAAAGCTGTGTTTGTTTTATCACATACAGGATTAAGCAGTGATGCATAACACATAATTAAGTTCTTTTTATACCTAGAGTCATCTGGAAAGTATAACACCTCAAATCCTTTGTCTTGGTTCATGATTGTGTTGTTTCCCTTGGTGTTCTCAAACTATAGGCTAAATTGATTAATATTTTTATCATCTGTATATTTTATAGCCCCTCAACCTATTTAACACTATAATGCTAAGTAGAATTAATGAAGAAGAGATGCAAAGATTTGAGGTCTTAGTAAGACATTTTTCTTCCAGAAGGGTCAAATGTAAACTTTAAAAAGTTGATAGGCCTAAACATTGACACATAGAAGTCCTGAATATCAAAATGTTGTTTACCCCATTACAAATAAAAATGAAGTTTTATACCTTGTATTTCCTACAACATAGTGTGAATTCAAAATTGGGCAGGCACTCCAAATGCAGTGCAGAACAGCAATTAACTTGTTACACTATCTAAAGGAATAGCATTCTGAGAGATTTAAACCAAGAGGGGGCATTTTAGCAGGTTTCTCTTGTAAAGACAGTATCATTTCAATAGGGTCATATAACAAAGATAGAATATGTTTGTTTAATAGTGACACTGTATGGGCCTGGTAAAAGTCCTTATTAAAGACTTAGAATGTCAAGGATTAAGATTGTAGTTCAACACTCTAATCATCACAAAATACAAATTGCCCTCACTGTGTAACCATCACAAAATAAAAATTGTTCTTTGCTTCTATACCATGAGGTGAAATTTTATTTTACTAAGTGCTTGATTTGCCAAGACTTGTGATGCTAGACTTATCAACCTTCATTGTTTAGTTGTACTCAGCAGTTGTCATATTTAATATCGAAGTGTTAGTTTTAGTATTAGACCTTACAAACTAATTTGCTTCTTATTTTGCATGGGTAGATGTATACCTGAGTGTAATAACAAAGCTTGTAATCACTTTGATATCTTTGTATTCTGTCATAAATGATTAATACCAAAGAAATGGAATTTTTCTGCAAGTTCTTGTTCAGAGATGAAACTATTGGTGCTGTCTAGGCCAACATTGTGCTCTGGTACGTGCCAAAGCCAATAATACTACACCATAGCAACCCTTGTGGTAGCCTATGAAGTAAATTGTTGAGTTAGTGGGTTTTAGAAATGAACAATAATCATCAGTTTCATGAGAATGAAGATGTGCCTGTAAAGTTCCTTGAGCCATCTAAGCTGGATGTAAATATCAAGTACAGGTATTTAGATTTAATTAAATGAAATTACACAACTAGTATATGTCAAAAGCACAAATTACTCTAAAGCAGACTCTGATGAAAAAGGGTCTTGCTAGTACCAGGTCAAGGAGAATGAAATGATTCTGGGGAAGACCACTGCTTAGGTGATGACAAACTGTTTATTTCAGAGAGAGATCAAAGAATAATCGCAGGATTTTATTTCCTGAAATATTTCTGTTATTGACAAATGTGTATAAAGTTTCATTATTAAGTAAAGCAAAGTACGTAATCTCAAAAAGACACATTCCAGAGTCATATTTAATAAAATAAGAAGGACTTTAAATTTACATTTTGGAATGGCAGCTTAAGTGTAAACTATTCTATGATCCACTAACACAGACATATTAGCACTTTTAAATTTTTATGTGTATGCATGTTTTGTCTGTATATGCCTTTGTGCACCATAGGAGGTCAGCAGAGGGCAACAGATCTTCTGGAACTGGAGTTACACAAGGTTGTGATCTTCCATAAAGGTGATGACTTCCTAACACAGGTTCTCTGGCAAAAACAAGTGCTTTTTAACTGCTGAGCATCTCTCCAGTCTATGTCCCATTTTGTGTTTTTGTTTTGTTTTGTTTTGTTTGTTTGTTTGTTTTGTTTGTTTTTACATTACATAATCTTTCTGTACGTAATCTTTCTCCTCGATGCCAAGTGTCTAAATTCATGCTGCTTTAGAGTACAAAAATACACAAATGGATCTTTAAAATATGAAATGGCTATTCCTAAAATTAAACACAATGATATCTTGTCTGTCTATGTAAATGAGTGTTGAGAGTACAGCAGAATAAATTAGTTGATAGTATGGAATAAAACTATCAAAGCCAAGGGATGGATTCACAGCAGTGACTGCAGCAATGATGTAGGGTTCATCAAGGTGTTTATATTAAATACATGTGGTTCTTTCACATCAGACATACAACAATAAAATGGCTTTTTAGTTTTGGAAAATATTTTAATGTAAAAAGTAAATATGGCAAAAAAAATCCAATAAGCAAATGAAACCAAACCCACAGAGCTGACTCAAAATTATAAACAGCAAGATTATGATACTATTTGTATAGTTTGTAAGCAATGATCTGGTCCTTAGCACTTACAATAACCAAGGAAAGATTCACAGGCAATTTGTATGAAAGCAGGGCATCCATGATATGCTGTACAAGAATTATATGAGAACTTTCTTTTTCTATAATTTTTAAAAATTGTTTAAAGAAAAATTTAAATGTTCTTTCTAAGTTATCTTTTACACAGTTGGTTATTCAAGAGTAAAGTATTTTTATTTTTACGTATTTCATGAATTTCTCCAATGAATATCTACTTTGAATATTTGATGGATACAGAAGATATAAATGTAATTGTATTTTTATTTTATTGACATCTTATGCTACAACATAATTTATATTTGGATCATGTTTCTTCTAATAAGACTAAAATATATTATTTTTCCCATATTTATCTTCTAGTCAGTTTATGTGATAGATTATATTTATTGATTTACATTTTTGAACATTTACATTGTTAATGTAGCCTACTTGATCATGGAGGATGATCTTTTTGATGTGTTCTTGTATTTAGTTGATAAGTACTTTATTGAGAAGCTTTGGATCTACCTTCATAAGGGATATTGTTCTGAAATTTTCTTTATTTGTTAGATCTTTGTGTTGTTGCGTAAGCAGAGTAATTGTGGCCTTGTAAAAAGAAATATGTAATGTTCCTTCAGTTTCTGTTTCAGAATTGATTTCAGTGATATCATTAATTCTTCTTTGGATATTTGGTAGAATTCATTGAGAATCTATATAAGCCTGCATTCTATGCTATCTATCTATCTATCTATCTATCTATCTATCTATCTATCTATCTTATAAGTTGTAAAACTTGATTACTGCTCCTATAATACAAGTCTAAATTGTTGTTTAAATTGCTTACCTGACATTGTTTTTAACAAAATCTCAAACATTTGATTTTATCAATAAAGACATGGGAGCCAGATGCTGGAGTAAAAATCTGCTTGCTCAGAAAGGAAGAAAAATGCACCCAGTTGGACTTCCTCCTCAGCCAATGTCCAAAAAGGAAATTCTCCTTCTCCATATCATATCAAAAAAACCCTCAAACTGAGTGTCCCCCTCTTGAACTTCTTGTGTGTCTCTCTATCCATTTTTATGACTTCCTCTATATTTAACTTAGTTTAATTAATTTTTATAGATTCATTTTACATCCTGCTAATTGTCCTCTCCCAGTCACCTGCTCCCATCATACTTTCCCTTCTTACACTTCCCTTCTCCTCTGAGCAGGTGGAGACCCTGGTGGTTATCCTCCACCCTGGCACTTCTGGTCTCTGGGAGGTTAGTTACTTCCTCTCTCCCACTGAGGCCCAACATGGCAGCCTAGCTAGAAGAAAATACCCCATGTACAGGCAACAGCTTCTGGTATACCCCTCCCCCTGACTTCCTTAACACTCAATGTTTCTTTCTATGTTTACTCTGTGTCTACTGCTTAGTTGTTTTGCCTCTTGACCTCTGGTTGACTTTATTTAATCCTATTTACAATAAACTGAAAGCTCTTGGAGTAAATGTGTATACCAAGGCTGAGTCACACAACTAGAAACAGATTTTTCTAGTAAACAGCAAAATCTTGGGGTTTGCAGTGTGATCAAATATCCTGGAAAAATGTGAATTGAAACTTTGGTAGGTCATACATACCAAATGTACTCATTTTCTATAGATATCCCAGTTTTTAAATGTATTATGATTTTCTGGATTTATTTGGTGTATGTTGTGAGGTACCTATTGTCATCTCTATATTAATTTTGATACTCTCTCTCAATATTTTAATTTATTTGGATAAGGATTTTTCAATCTTATTGATTTTTTCAGAATGCAATATTTTGTTTCAATAACTGCATTATTTTGTTGTTTGCTTATTTGTTTGTATTTTATTGATTTCAGCCCTGATTTTGATTATTTCTTACCTTCTACTCATGGGGTGTTATTTCTTACCTTTTTACCTTTGAGATATGCTAGTAAGTTATTAATATGACATTTCTACAATTAATATATGTTGGCACTTAGTGCTATGAAAGTACATATTAGAACCACTTTTATTGTGATTTAGGTATGCTGCATTTTCATTTTCATTCAATTTTTAAAAAACTATAGTTTATCTCTTAATTTATTAATTGATCAATTGTTAATTCAGCACCTTCGGTTTGTAAACTTTCTGTTGTTTTCATTGTTGTTGGTATTCAGCTTTAATCCATAGTGGTTCAAAAGACTGAAAGATATTGTTTCAGTTTTCATCTGTCTGTTAAGAGTTGTCTTGTCTGTAAATATGTGGTCAACTTTAAAGAACGTTCCATGACCTGCTGAGAAAGGTACATTTTTTCTGTTTGGATGAGATTATCTGTAAATAGGTCCATTTGATTTTGACATTATTTAATGATATATTATGAGACAATTTTCTGTTTTGTTTGTATAACCTATATATGGGAAAAAGTGAGGTATTGGAGTCACCTATTCTCTATATATGAAGGTAAATATAAGATTTTATATGTGTTTAATAGTATTAAATACTATTTAATAGTGTTTCTTTTATAAACATGAGCACCATTGTATTTGGTGCATAAATGTGTAGAATTTCAGTAACTATGTAGTGGATTTTTTTCTTTCATGAGTAAGTTAATCGTGTCCTTCTCTATGTTATCTGATAAGTTTTGGTTTGAAGTCTATTTTATTATATATTAAAATTACTACACTTGATTACTTATTGAGCCCATTTGTTTGAAATATTTCTTCTATTATTTTACCCTGAGGTCATGTCTATCCTTGATGTTAAAGTGTGTTTCTTGGATGCAGCAGAAGAATGAATCCTGTTTTGTTATCTAGTGTGTTAATCTGTGTCCTTTTATTGGTAATAGAGACCATTAATATTGAGTTATCAATCAGCAGTGTATCTTGATACCTGTTATTTTGTTGTTATAGTGTGGGTGCCCCAATCCTTTCATTATCTTCTCGAAGGTTATTTATTCCTGGTGTTTTCTTGTGGTTAACCTTTTCAGCATAAAGATTTTATTCTAGCAACTTCTAGAAAGCTGAATTGTTAGATACTGCTTAAGCTGCACTTTAAAATGGAATGTTTTTATTTCTTTCTCCATGTATTGTAGATGACAGTTTTGCTCTGTATGATAGTCTAATCTGGGATCTGTGGTCTCTCATGCTTCGTAGAACATCTGTTTTAAGGCTTCTGGCTATTAGGGTCTCCATTGGGAATTTAAATGTTTTTCTATTGGACCTGCCTCTATAAGTTACTTGGTATTTTTCTGTTGTAATGTTCAATATTCTTTCTTTGTTCTGTATGTTAAGTATTGTTATTATTACTATGTGTCTTGGAGAAATTGGACTCTCTCTATTGATGTTCTGATTGTTTCTTTTACCTTGATAGGCATCTCCATCATCAGGCAAGTGAAATTTTCTTCTAAGATTTTGTTGAAACTGTTTTCTATACCTTTGACCTGGGTTTTCTTCTACTTTGCTTTCAACACCTGAAAACTTTTCTTTCCATGTAGTGTTCTCTGCTGATAAAGATTTCCTTTGAAGATATTTTTGTCTTGAGGAATTTGTTATTTGCAGTTTTATTTAAGTTTGGGTTTTATTTAGTGTTTTTTTCCTAATTTCATGTCTTGAACTTTATTTCATCATTAGATGGTTTGTATTTTCACAAACTTCACCAAGGGATTTATTGATCCTCTTTTTGGTCCTGAAACATATTCATAATTACTATTTTGAAGTCCTTGTCTTATGCTTAAGATACACTATATTTTTCATGGGGTTACTGGAGGAATTGTAATACAGGGCAAGAAGGAGAATTAAAATTGTCAACTTGAGTTTCAGCCTGGTGCATTCACTGGGGATCCCACATGGAAAATTCTTCTAGGTGTGGGTAGCTGACACAAGAGATAGGGATGGACTGGGGAGTGATGATAAGGTCCATAGGAGCAAGGAATACCTAGGTCCAAACCAAGGATCAGCAAAGTTCCTAAAGAATGACGGTAGAGTGAGTAGAGAAGCATCTGGAATTAAGTGCAACTATCTTAAAGAGAGACTGATTTACAGCAGACTTCCTGATATTCTTTCTCTTATGGTCTGTCTCCCCTCTTCCATGATGTTTCCTGATCCATAAACACTGGAATTGTGACATAGATGTATCCATTATGGCTGATACTCAGCAAGTTGTGTGTATATACTTGTGTACACATCTATATCTATACCTACACTTGCACCTACACCTACACATACATATATAAATATACTACACATATATTGTGTATATCATGTGCATTATATACGAGTATACATGAAATTCACAGGCAAATGGATGAAACTAGAAAATATCATCCTGAGTGGGGTAACCCAGTCACAAAAGAACACACGTGGTATGTACTCACTGATAAGTGAATATTAGGCAAAAAGCTTGGAATACCCACAATACACATTACAGACTATATAAAGCTCAAGAAGAAGGAAGACCAAAGTATAGATGCTTCAGTACTACTTAGAATGGGGAACAAAATAATCACAGGAGGTAGAGAGAGAATGAGATCTTGGAAGGAGAGAGGAGGGGGAGAGTAAAAGGGGAGGGCAACATCAAGTGTGGAAGGAGACAGAGGAGAAGTACAAAGGGGGGAGGAGATAGGATGGTGAGTTGCAGAAGGGAAACTAGGAAGAGGGATAACATTTGAAATGTAAATAAATAAAATAACCAAATTTTTAAAAAAAGAAAGAAAGAAGGGAATACTTAGGACAGGTACTGCTATAACAGAAGCTTCAGAAATATCTTTAAAAAAATATATGTGAACAATATAACTGATATTGAAAAGGTGAACATGATTAAAGGTGATGATGGAACAGTTATTTTAATAATCCCAAGTTTCATGCTTCCATCTCTGACAAGATCTTTGCAATTACTGGTCATTCAGAAGCCAAACCCATCACAGAAATGCTTTCTGGAATATTAAGTCAACTTGGTGCTTTCATCTTAAAGAGACTTATTAAGTTAACTGAAAATTTCTATGATAAATACTGAATAGTAAAGCACCAATGCCAGAAGACATCGGTGAAGATGATGATACTCCAGATATTGTAGAAAATGAAGATGAAACATCAACAAATGAAGCTAACTAAAATCCTCTGGTTTTATATTTATCCTCTTCCTTTACTTAGTAGAAATAAAAAAGCTGATTGAACTTAAGAGTAGAGAATAAGTAGAAAGAGTAATACTTTAGTGTGCAATGGTTCATTCACGAGGACATCCAGGGTTTGACTTAACAACTGCTATGTGCTAACTGGTTGTATCTAAACCTATCATCTATCTGGATTCTCTGCTACATCATGAGGACTTCTAAAGGGTCTGATTTTCTGTACCTGTGGCACATAGTCTCTTTCATTTTCTCATAACTTCCTTAGTGGATAAAACATTGTTTTCAATACTACGCATTCTTCTGTTTTTCATTCAAATGTCCAAAAACTGTTGCTAAAGTACATACATAAGCCAAGTAACGGTGTTACACCAAGAATGTTCAAAATACAAAAACAATTAAATTCATATATGTTGTGCCCACTCAGCATTCATGAATGCCAAAAGACCACCCAGGAAACAAATCTGATATAATCACACTAGGGACTTTTATTTACAAGCTTGAGCCCAGGCCACACAATCCTCAGTGACACAGCAGGGTGGGAGGGTGAAGCCCCATGATCTCAGCAGGACAAGGCTTTATAGGAAAAAACCAGCAAGTGAGGGTGTGTTATCTTGGCAATCATCTTGTATTACTATTGTAAGCCTACAGGTGGGTGCTCTGAAGCAACACCAGGAACAATTGCAAATGGTCTGTAAGTATATCTGAAACAATCAGACTAGTCTTTGGTTGACTGTTGCTAGGAAATAGCTAGTGAGTAACTCTAGGGTATGAGCCAAGGACAAACCATTGGGTCTTTCCTGCTACATGGATGTAGCCTGGGTTCAGCTCCAATTTCTCTTAAAATGGAGACCAGTTTCAATATGAAGTAAGTTTGGTCTCTCACACACAGCTGTTATACTTCTAAACTATCACTTCCTAGATTTCCTCACAATGTCCAAAGTAGAACCTTGAAGTAGACCGCTTTTAATAGGAAAATCTAGAATAATTCAACAAAATATCATCAGGTGAGCTGGTGATTTGTCAGTAGAAGAAACAAAGAGGTGTTTGATTGGTGGAAATTTTCAGCCAGTTTATGAAGTGGAAACTTATAGTTTCTTAGGAAAGTCATTTGTGTCAGATGGTGTTTTGCTGGGGCAGACATGTGTAGGAGTCTTTTTCTAAAGCAGACACAGGTAAAAGGATGGTTCACTAAGGCAGACACATGAAAGAATGTTTCACTTAAGCAGAGACAGATGAAAGGCTGTTTGGCTAAAACAAGCGCCTGAAAAGATGCACAGTAAAGGATTCTTCACTAATGACACACATATATTGGTTCCTCTTACATTGTGTTGCTGAGCTCCATTTGTGATGATGCCATAGAGAGAAACTTGTCCAAGAACTTCTTGTGAGATTCCTGCAGGATCTTGTGTCTTCTTGCTGCTTTCTCAGACTCCAGCTAATTGGCAGAGTGATGTCAGCTGACACAAGGACTTATTTAAGTTTGCTAAGATAGACTCACATTATGAGACAAGACCCATAGGAGGGAATATAGGGAGTAAGATTCAACAGACAGCAACAGGAGGCTTGCAATGTGGTTCACAGTTGCCCTAGATATTGAACATCTAAAACAAATCTTAGCCATCCATTGATCTTGTATTTATTCTCCACATTTTTTGAAGTTCAGATTTTTTTATATTAGGTATTCAGATTTTAATTTCAAGGAGAAAAAAATCATAAGCCTATAAAACTTATTCCTATTAATTCAGATTTATCAATATTGATGCCAGTGTAGTAGGTAAATTGAGTGAATTGTTTGAAATCACCCTGCTAAGTGTAGTTTTTTTTAAAGCAGTAAATTAATAACAACTATCATTTTTCTCTCTTCCTCTGTCAAGCTTTGACAAGGAGAAAAATAATTCCAAGAAACTACTAAATGACAAAATATTCAAATGACCTAGTTTATTAATAATCTTAGGAGAGTTAATTCATTAAGCAACAATTTAATAGAAGCAGTATCCAGTACCAAAAAAAAAGAAAAACAATGAGCAAAACACAAGCATTAAGTTACCTATATTACAAAGATGAGAATAAAGCATATTTTTATACCACAGTCAAGAGAAATCTCTTATGGTTAAATCACTCTGTCTACAGATAATGTTCTAACAATACCTTTGATCTCTACCATAGGATTTGAAAAAGACATCCCATTTATGGTCTGGTACTTCAAAGTCTTTCACTTTCTTCATAACACATTTTTAAATGAGAAGAGTAATAGCCTGGAACATTAAAGGATCTTCCACAAAGTTTCATTACCTTCTCAGAAGTAAGTTACAGACAAGGAAAACATGCTAACATGTACAGAAGTGCTTGAGAACAGAAGATATTGAAAAACAAACATTTAATAGCTGATTTTCTCAGTACAACACATACTCCAACACTTAACAGTCTTTAAACTGAATCACTTTCAGCTGATGAATATATATAATCATGAGTTATGAGTTTTTGTGCTTCTATCCTTTGCTTATCAGCATGCTGGTTTTCGACTGTATCTTAGGATGCAGTAGCAATTTGAATGTTTTCATTACACTTGTATGCTTTCTGTGCATTTGTATATTGGGCAGACATGCGTGTGTGTGTGTATGTGTGTGTGTGTGTGTGTGTATGTCTGTGTCTGTGTGTGTCTCTGTGTGTTTGTGTGTGTGTGTTCATTAACATGCAGAGGCACACCTCTCTCTCTCTCTCTCTCTCTCTCTCTCTCTCTCTCTCTCTCTCTCTCTGTGTGTGTGTGTGTGTGTGTGTGTGTGTGTGTGTGTGTGGTGTGTGTGTGATTCTGATCTGGATTAACACTTAGGCTGTATCTACTTTGGATTTGAGATTGATTACATATGAGTGTGATGGTGTATGTTGTTTTGTGTACGTCTGCATGTTCTAAGTGAAAGAGGAGTATCACAGAGATTGTGTGTATTTAAAGTTATGTTGCCAGTTTATTTACTATGTTTTATTTCCAAGCGCAATGCATGAGTATTTTTCTCTTTTCCCTGTGCTATATGTCAGTCATACTGTATAAATTTTCATATATTGATTTATTTTTCTAAATGCTTGTTTTAGGATTATCCTTGTTGTAATGAAACACCATGACCAAAACCAACTTGGAGAGAAAAGAGTTTATTTAACTCACAATTCACTTCAAGGTAACAAATAATCCAGCAATGAGGAAAGTCAGAGCAGGAACCTGGAGGCAGAAGCTACATTTGTCTGGGGGTAAAGGCTATAGGGTGAAGTGGCCCATACATGCAGTGGGAGATGCCTCTAGCTTCAAGGACTGTACCAGGAAATTTGGTTTATAGTATTGACTTTCTAACCAATATACCCCAGTATTAAAATATTGCAGTTTTGACTCTATTTCCTTGTATTAAAACAATCACAGTTTTGGGTGTGCTGAGGGGGTTCTCCTATGTTAGA
The DNA here is from genome assembly GCF_004785775.1 of Grammomys surdaster. NCBI lineage: Eukaryota > Metazoa > Chordata > Mammalia > Rodentia > Muridae > Grammomys > Grammomys surdaster. Next base: position 459,686 of record NW_021604992.1, read on the forward strand.
TAGAACTTTAAAGCGATACCATAGTAAAGGCTCTTCAGTGTAAGATGGGAAGAGGAAGGTCTCTGACCTGCTCATGATAAGGAGGGAAAGAAACTTGTAGTGCACAGTAGCTGCCATGGGAGTTACTCAAACCTCATGGTGACCTTCAAATACTCTTTGCATTTGAGAAATCTTTTATGCAACTGACACATTGTCACTGTTTGGTGCAGATGTCCCAAATGCCTGCCTTTCTGGGTAGTTTTTGTTATGATCTCTGTCACTGTGGAGGGTAACTGTGACACTGTTGACAGTAGTAAGTTGCAGCATCTTCAGGCTGAATGCCACTGATAGTGAGAGAATACTCTGTCCCATATCCACTACCACTGAACCTTGATGGGACCCCAGAAAGTAAAGTGGATGTATAATATATCAGAAACTTGGGACTTTTTCCTGGTTTCTGTTGATACCAGCCTAAATATCTACTAATATCTTGACTGGCCTGGCAAGTGATGATAACCTTTTCTCCTATGAAAGCAGACAGAGAAACTTGGTTCTGGGTCATCTGGATGTCACACTGAGCACCTGAAATCAGAAATATAAATAAGTATAACAATAGAATTAATGATGTGATTAAGACTTCCACAAGGACCCAAGCAGCACTGACTGTATTGAGATGTACAGGGCTGTTCTGACTTACCTGGGAGCCAGAGAACCAGGAAACTCAGGAGTTGAATGAGAGCTCTCATGTCTACACTGTGTCCTTAGTGCAGCTGACTACAGCACAGGGCTTTATGAGCCAGTTAAGTCCTCTGGGAACTGGACTTTGCTGTGAACATATGCAAATCCACATAAACTGTCAAGCCTGTGCATATATGCATGGCTGGCTTGCTTCATAGATATTGCAGACAAGATTTTATTACATTATTAGAGAACGTTATTAGTCTCTGAAAAATACATGGCAACATAATTTTACACTCCTGTGGGTAAAGAAGTCTATGGTTTGTAAATGATTAAAGGACTATGTTTTCTACTATCTGACTAGTAATTGGGCCAATATAACAAAATCCCAGAATTTGTGGCTTTTTAGGTTTAATAATTATATTATTTAACATAGGGTTTTTCTGTGTAGATATTGAAGACATTGACATGATAAATTATCAAGATCACCAAACAGAATTGCATTCAGAGAAAAGAAGAAGTAGTAAAACACTATCATACACAAAACATAGAAGGTGTGGTTGTAAGAACAGGTGAAAATGGACATCCACTACTGACTGGTAACTTGTCAGTTTCAGCTAATCTTGCTGTTCTCTGTTTGCTCTCATGTTCATGTGGGCGAGTCTACCAACATCAGGGATATGCTCTTCTATATGTCGAATATCAACTCCATTCATCACTCTGCATGCATTTCTACATATAACACTTACCTGATTCCCAGGTTTCTTGTGTTATTGCCTATCCTGTTCACTGTTTTAACATCTGCTAGTTTCTTTGTAAGCAATAGTTCTCCCTAGACAAACTGCTTATGTACCCTTAAATTAACATATTCCGTAAACATGTTATTATTTCTTCAGGACACCTTATCCAATTCCTAAGAGGATGTATTTTTATTGTGAAAAAATACATGGATACACAAAAGATCAAGCAAAAACTACACAAAAATATCAAATTATATCATCTCCCAAGTTATGTTAGTATAAAAAGGGGATCTAGGTACAGCCAAGAGGAGACATTAGCAGGAATATTGAAAGAACTAGGATGAAGAGTCCCCTAGTTGCTTCATTTTGCCACCTGATACAGAACAGATTAACTTGAGGGAGCCTCAAGCACAAAACTGCTTTGAGCAGCTTGGTCTGTATGTATATTTTTGGAATATTTTCTTGATTACTAATTGATAAAGAGGTGCGTGTTTCAATATAGGAAATTCTGCCCCTAAGCAGATTGCCCTGTGGTATATAAGAAAAGAAGGTGAGCATGCCACTAAGCAGCACTCCTCTGTAGTTTCTACTTCATGATCCTGCCTTGCGTTCATGCTCCAATTCCCTTCAATAATGAACTACAATCTACAAAATGACTTAATAAAACTGGTTCCTCCCCCAAATGATAATTGATCATGATATTCATCACAGCAACAAAAAACATCAAACTAGGACTGGGAGGGTGTTCCTCTATGATCACCCTCTTCTTTCCCTGGGAAGTTTCTTCAAAGAGCCTTTATAGCCATGGGAAAATTTAAATCTAAGAGTATGGCCTGTATTTTGATATCCTGAAAACTTGTTACCAGAAATGTCAGGCATTGGTTATACCCATATAAAATAAAGTCACAAATAAAAGAAAATAAACCCTTGCATGTGAAACTAAAGGAAAACCAGCTCTTGATTTGTTAACATGTTTTATTTATCTAATACTCTGTTGAACAAGGTTTCTTTGGAAGGATTGTGTTTTTTCAGCAGTAAAATCTTCACACTTATTAAACATACAAATCAAAGAAAAATTATTTAATCACAACATGAAAATGTTCAGTTCCAGGGTTATTTATCTATCTGTTAGATTATATAACCTTGGGACACAAAATTACTGCAACACCAGCATCTCAGTGTAATATGGAAGCCAGAAAAATTTCTACAAACAGATGGATATGTGTTTAGAGGGCATTGTCTCTTCTGTGTCTTACATCCCCTCTAACTCTAACAATCTTTCTTCTCTTCTCTATAGTTTTCTGAACCCTGAGGTCTCAGGATTTGGTGGTGACATACCATTTTGGAATGGATTTTTCAAGGTTTTTTAAGGTCATTCTGCAAATTTTCAAGTTGTGTGGCTCTACATGTGTTCCTATCTATTGCAGGAAGAAGCTTGATGGTTTCTGAAGAAAATCCAAATCTATAAGTATATCAGAATGTCATTGAGAGTAATATTATCGATAAGACAGTATTTGGTTTTTAACCAGGGCTGTGGCCTATCTAATCTCATACCCTTGGCTATGCAGCCAGTGATAAGTATGAGTGCAATCTCATGCAGTGGATTTTATTCTAATCAGATAGTGATTGATTACACAACCACATTTGTACCACTTTTAAATATGTCTATCTTGCATGCAGGTCACAATTTTAGATCACAGAATTTGTAGATGGATTACTATACTCCTTTCTCCTCAGGAAGCATGAAGACTACCTTCCATTACCACAAACACTGGTCAATAAAGGGGAAAGCTCTTTTTAGTCACCAGCTCAATGTCTCTGTGTTCACCGAGTTGTATAGGTGTTGTCTTCAGCAATAGGGGTTTTCTATAAGTTTGTGCACTGCAACCAATAGCCTGGAGAATATCACAAATTGGAGATTTCCATGCATTCAGCCCTTTTGGTCAACATCTATTCTGCTAGATGCAATCTGTTAGTGGCAAGTGAACTTTTATTTGTTAATGAAAGACGTTTAGTTGATGCTTTGTCTCTCCCATTATTTGATAATTCCATTAGGGTTTCTTACACACACACACACACACACACACACACACACACACACAAATACACACACTCTTATGGGCCAGAAGGGCAAGAGTCTACTCTACAAGAATTTAGGGGGAGTTCTAATTTAAAACTGAGATGTGAGAGGGACACAAATTATATGTGAATCAAAGTACAAATTCAAGGATACCATAACCTATATAACAAGAAATGTCTTTTTTAAAAAAAATTATAATATGCTCATATATATGCATATGTTATCAAATCATAGAATATGTCCACATCATTGAATAAAATAAGAACAGAGTCAATGTATTTATATCTCCATCTTATACTCTGTTTTGAATTTGTATTTGAGATTATATTAGATTGTGTATTGGTTTCTAAGCACATACCGAAGAGACTGAGTATAACACCAAGTCGGAAAACAATGCATGGGTACATATAAATCATCTTTTCACTTCTCTAGAGTTTAGGTTTTTTTTTTATAAGCTCTCAAGTCCTCTAGAGTTCCCTGTGATAAAGCATGAGTTGTCATAGTTCCTCCTAGGTGTACTATGTAAGATATCAGTAGGTTCCAAGTTGTGGTTGAATAATCTTTATTAAGACATATAAACAAATAATTACTTATAATCACATATCTAATATCACTTATCAGAGTCCATAAAATATTGGCAATACCTTAATCTCACATCAGGTATGAAGCTATAGGAAGACAATAATTTGCACATCTGTTATCTTGGTTATACTACTTTGTATGAGGGTTTTCCAAATGCAATTATTGATTTTCACTGATCCAGCACAATCCAGAGTTTGAGAAAAATCTAAACTAAATACTCTTCACTTCAAAGCTAGATTCTGTGTCAAAACACACACACACACACACACACACACACACAAGACCACTTTGTTTGCCTTAGCCCAGAGTTCCATTAAATTTCATATTATATTATCATTTTTACTATGTTCAAAATTTTCCCTTAAATTGATTTATCTGCTTTAATGTACTAGCTTATCACTATGGAAGGTAGCATTTAACTCTCAGAGAGATAAGAATAGTAGGACAATAGAACAGAAGATATTAAGTGACCTTTCCCCATTGATTATCCAATACCCTAGGATCATCCTTAAAAGTGTACACCTACAAGTGATGCTAAATAGATGAAGCAAGTTGCGTTTATACATGTATTTTCCCTCGCTAACACACATATGTCATCATAGTATTTAATGAAAGAAACTAAAATTTGGGTTTGGAAGAGTTAGAGGGACTAAAAAGAGTAGGAAAAGATGGTCAGCTTATATTTATTAATCAATTACCTTTTAGTTTTAGAAAGGTAGCTGGGATAGTAGGGTCTGAACAAAATATGGGAACAGGACTGTTTTGTTGAGGAGCAGTGCTTGAGTTTATGGTTGGAAGAAGGCTTTGCATGCACTCAGAAGATGATTTTAGAAAGAAGTACAGGGCTGAGAGAAGGCAGGAATGAGATTGCCAAACAAAAACAGAATAACTGGTATATGAAGACAAACACAGGACTGATGCCTGGAGATCACAAGGCTCTGCCAGCAAAGTTGAGATTGATCCTAATGTCAATAAAAGCCTATGGGACAGTGGTCACAGCTTTTTCATATTTCTACTGAATGTTTTTAATGTATTTTATATCTCACACAGAAGGATATCAAAGAAGTGGTAGTGACTTTCATTTTTGTAATATCAGTACTATTAGTTCCTTTATCTTGTGCTCATGAGAAATCAAACACCCAATGATTTTAAGAAGTGAACTCTTTCAACAATACCAGTTCCAAATACTGAACTGGGGTGTAGTAAAGACTGAGTAAAAGGTTAAACAATGATACTAGGGAGAAAAAATTCTAAATTTACTATACTAATAATTACTAATGCTAAAAACCAAGGGCTTCTATTGAAATGATGAAACACCACGACCAAAAGCAATTTGTGAAGGAAAGGCTTCATTTCACTTCAGTGTAACAGGTAATCATCAAAAGCAGTGAAGGCAGGAACTCAAGAATGACAGAAATGTAGAGTCAGGAACTGAAACAGAGGCTGTGAAGGAGTTCTGTTTATAGGCTTGTTTCATATAGTTTGCTCAGCTATCTACTGTCTATTAGGACTGAGGACTAGAAGCCCATGGGCATGACCCACAATGGGCTGAGCCATCCCACATCAATCAATAATTAAGAAAATGCCCTACAGAATTGTCTATAGCTTGACATTATGAAGGCCTTTTCTCAATTGAGGCTCCCTCCTCTCTAGCTTGTATCTAGCTTGTGTCAAACCAGTACAACACTATTAAGAAAATTATTTCTTAATCTAATGCACACATATATATGCACATATATATATACTATATATGTTATATATGATGTATATTATATATATTATATATATTATTATATTATATTTATTATATTATATTATACTATATTATATTATCATATTATATTATATTAAAATATGAATAAAAGTGTGGCAGAATATTCATAAGGTTATATATACTGCTTACATTTATCAGAACTTTCATATTCCAAGTAAGCATAGGAATATTTTCTTTTTTGCCTTTAATAGGGCTACAGGATATATAGTAGACAGATAATTGTTTTCATTTTCCATATTCTTTGGACTTAATGTGTTTACTGAACATAATTTATTGACTTCAAATACATGACAAGTTCTAGCTCATACTGTTTTCATTATTTTTGTTCATTACCTGGTATCAGAGCTATCATCATCTCTTGAATAAAAATCTTTCTATGCTACTAGTAATAGAAACCTCTAAAAATATAGGATGAGACAAACACACCTGACACTCTAGCAAATTACTCTTTCATAGTTTTACTTATTTTATTAGTTCTAGAGACCAATGGTTACTCAAAATCATGTGCAAGCAGTGATACAATTTATGGAAATTTCTTACTACTGTAATAGAAAGAAAATGTGCACACCTTAAAAGACAAATTTTTCCTCATTTTGGAGAAATGAGACTATTTGTAGTACACAGCACAATTAAGAGAGTGAAAGATCATCTCTAAAATTATTAGAAAGCAGCCCTTTACCTACAATTGCACCAAGAAATCGTTGTTACATTGCTTTGAAATTGGCAAAACATTTCAAAGTGCCTGTTTGTTCAAATAATGAGTCTGTAGTATAAAATGTTACACTCTATTCTGTTTCATTGTTCAAAATAAGGACAACTGAACAGGATTCCCAGAAATTTTTCTCAGTCTCACATTTCTGATATAAACCCTGCTTTTTCAACACTAACTAAACCTGCTTTGCATACCTTTCCTCACATTGGTCCAGCTCTTTAAAATGCTACTATTGGATCCCCACAGGAATATAGGTTGGTAGGAGTGAGTCAGAGCTCTGCAAGCAACATGAGGTCTTCATATCATGAGGCCTTTATGCTTTTTGTTGCTGTTCTAGTCAGATAAGAATAGGAATGAAGACAATAATAGCAAGTCTAATAATAGAAAGTGACAGAGAGTTTCCAGAATGTCTCATCTTACCACCTGTATGTCTGAATCAATGCATTTTATAGTAAAGCAGATCCATTATTCATAAATTCTTCCTTAGAGGATGATAATTTATACTTATTTATATGTGTGAAAGAGATTTCCTGTTTATATTAAGATTTGGAAATGCAAAATATTCTAATCCAATCTCTTGGTACCCTAGCACTGTATACTTGGAACAAGTTTTAAATGTGGGTATAGGGAAACTGGTCTTCCAATTTATAGGCAAAATAACTCCATCCTGGTTCAAGTTATCATTGAGTTGCTGTACATGATAGATGACAGCAAGGCTATAGTGGTTTGAATAGGTATAGCCCCCCATACACTCATGTGTTTGAATACTTGGCCCACAGTAAGTGGCAATATTAAAGAGTGTAGATAAGGGTGAAGAATTTGTCAACATAAATTTTCAGGTTTTCATGAGTAAATATGTACTTGTAGGAAAAAGTGTCACTTTGAGGGTAGGCTTTGACGTCTATGCTCAAACTCTGCCAAGTTTGGAATAGTCTCTTCATGGCTGTCTTCAGATCAAGATGAAGAACTCTTGCCTCCTCCAGCACCAAATCTGCCTGCATAATACCATGCTTCCTACTCTGATGATAATACATTGAACCTCTGAAACTGTAAGCCAGACCCAATCAAATGTTTGTCTTTATAAGAGTTGTCTCAGTCATGGTGTCTCTTCACAACAGTAAACCCAAACTAAGACAAAGACAAAGCCATACTTTGCACAGTGATAGAATTTGACAAGATCAGCAGATTCCCTGATAAGGTTGAAGAATTTGTCCACATAAATTTGCAGATTTCTATGAGTCTTGTTTCATATATGCCTCATTATTGGTGCCTGTAGTTTATTCTATTTTAGCACTAAGTGTTAATTTGATCCCAGGTTGCATTGATTCTGCCTTAAATAAAACTGAAACTTGGTAAGATATATGTGGGACACGTCAGAGAATTTGAAGACTTTAACATTTTAATAACTTAGAAGTTACTTGAAGTATACTCATTTACTCTTTAATATTGGTTTACACAAGTGACTATTGTGACAGTCAATGCTACCTAAGTTTGGATGCGCTTATCCACACTTCCGGGAAATTCTACAAGTCCTACACTGTTCAGTGACTTAAGAGCAGGCCTATGCTTGTGGCTTCCTAAGCCTATTAATGATCTTATGATAACTCCCTAGTTCTTGAGTGTTTAACATGGAGCTACAAGATGTTGCTTTTGCTGAATGTGGGTACTGTTTGATCTTTCTTTCCTTGTTATGCCCACATTCTATTGAGAATGGGAATATTTGTTCCATGTGTTGTGGTTGGAAGTATGTAACTTTCAGTTTGACTTTACCATGGTTTACTGCTAAGAGATTGTCTAAAATCCCAAACTAGTTTTTGAACTTTTGTAATGTGTTGAAACAATTAAAACTATGGAGCCATACAAGATTGGACACTTATTTTAGATTTTAAAGTAACCATGGGCCAAAAGAGGACCAGGCAGAAAGCTATGGTACGAACATGAAATATCTCTTATATGCTTGTGTTTTGAACACCATGACTACAGTTTGTGGGACAATATCAGGATTGTGAGCCTTTGGCAGTTGAAGAGTGCATAGAAGAAATAGATCACTAACAGTAGAACTTTAAAAATAATATGAACTCCTCAATCTAGTTGTATCTATGCTTTCTGCTCCACTAATATGTGCTCCTCCTCCTAGGGAATTCATTGCCAGAACTTGCTGCAGGTTGGTAAGACAAACCTCTAACGGTGAGACAAAATATGTGCCCCAGCCCCCCATGTTGTTTCTTGTTAGGCATTTTGTCAGAATGACTAAAAGCAACAAATAAATTAAGATCTACTTTCTCATAATATAACCAAGAATCTGTATAGTATTAGTAAACATGTTACAGAATAACTTAGTCAAAGTGGCTGCAATACACATTTTATATTTCTACAACATTTCATATGGAGATATGTACAAAGAAGTGCAGTATCACACAAAACATGTTTAGACATTTCATGTGTGTTATGAACTTGTTATGTGTGTTATAAAGGTAACTGAAATTATATTAATTGTCCTTTCAGTCCCAACTATATAAGCACGTCAATAATCATCATCTCTTTGCATTTGAGTGATCAGTATGGGTAGCATCTTTGGAATTCATATAACAAAATAGAAACATTTGTAAATATTCCAAACAGGCATTGTGCTAATACAGGCCATTGTTACCAGAGTAATAGCAATTCCAAGAATTCATTTGCAAAGTTCTCCAGTTTGAAATTTAAATGTCCCTAAGCGTAATATTTTATAATATTATTGCTATTAAAAATTACTATAATGTTTTGGTAGCTTTGGAAACTTTGGGGTGGATCCTAGCTAGAGAAATTAGTTCCCAGGGACAGGTTCTCATCTGTATAATATTATCTAGAACCATTTCTGTCCTTGCTTTCTGCCCTATGCCCATCAAAATGTTAACTGAGTGGGTCCACATGCTTCTCTTTTATGATTAACTGATACCCGTGAATATGAGACAGATCTTTCCTTTTCATTTCTATCAGGATTTTGGGATACAAAGACTAACTCAGGGAGTCTGTTACTATACAGAAGTTGGTACTTGAGGTGGGAAATTCTCTATTCCTGGCTGAGACACCTATTTCAATTTAAATGGTCCAAAGCCTATTGTCCAAGGACATGTCCAGAAAATCTAGGATTCTTTGGTCTTTTCAACATATATTTTCCAGTTCTCATTCACCTGTATCAGTGCAAGTATTTTTCTGCTGATGCTTATGGATAGTGGATCTTTCCTTTCTGAAATCTGTGTCTCTTAGCAAGACTCATAATTAAGAAAACTGTAGTAGAAAAACTGTAACTGTGAAGTGGTCAGAAGTTCTGGTGATAATGGAAGTTGAAAATAGTCTTATCAGAAAGTTTGAGATTTTCATATAATGAAGGAAATGGCTTTGAATTTATAGGTGCATTTTAAAACTCTGTTTTTTCTTAATATGTAAAAATTGTGAGGAGGGAAACATTTCAAGGAGCGAAACACTTCTTAATCCTCCTAAAACAGCTTATCAACTGAAAATTAAGCATCCAAGTATTTGGTCCTATGATATTCATTCTCATTCAAACTATCATAAATTTAGATTTGAGAACCATAATACTAGAATGCGATATACATGAGAAACGGCAGGCAGATTGATTCATGAACAGATATCATGACAACACAATCATTATTAGTGATGTTAAAGGAAGATGGGGACCACTAGCATTCTCACCTTTGACTATAGGGACAAATATCAGAAGCATATGCTTAGCCAACTTATACCTTTATTGCCAGGTAAACTGTGACATATAAGGACTGTACATTATTTGTAATAGCAATGTACCTGTTCATCTAACACCTCCTTACTTGAGACAGTTAATGGCTATGGCATGGACCCTAATTCCTGTGTTAAAGAATCCCTGCTTCTCATATCTATGATGCCTTCCATTTTGTTGTACGAACTCAATGATTATACAATGTAGACCACTAAAATGTGGCAACCTACTGGGAAAAAAAGAATAGATACTTATGTGCTGCTGAGCCAGAGAAACAGGACAAGCATTGGTATTAATAAGGCTTACCTGACTGCTTTTAGCAAACACTCAGTGTCCTTAAAGTCCTGGTTATGACATAAAAATACTCTTAGCTGATGCAAACACTAGAAAGTGCAACTGGAGCACCCCAATTTCACACTACTGACTCTCTGGGGGATTTATGTTATGACCTATATCCCTATGGGAGGGATTTCATGATAGTATTGACAATAAGTTACAGCATCTTCAGCCTCCACACTAATGATGATGAAAGGGAAATCTATCCCATATCCTCTGTAAATGAACCTTGATCAAACGCCATCTGCCAACCAGTTGTAACAGATCTATAGCTTAGGAGCTTTCCTTCTTTCTGCCATTATCAATTTAAAAAGCTAAGATTGTTTCCACAAGCCTGGCAAGTGGCGGTGATACTTTCTCCCAGATATGCAGATAGAGAGAATGGGTCTGGGTCATCTGGATGTAACATGAGACACCAGTAGTAAAGACACAAAACAAATATCTACCAATTAAGTAGATTACAGGAGGATTAACCTGAAGAACTTGACAGGATGCACCACAATGAACTAAGTATATTAACATTGCTGTCCTTTGTTACTTGGAAGTCAGGGTAGTAGTAACCCCAAGGGCTGAATGGCAGACCATATGTTCTGGCTGCAAATGAGTTTTTCACTGAGTTTAAACATGCTATAAAAATTCCTTGAGACAGAAACATGGTAGGGGCACATGTGGATCATCAAGGGTTAGGAACAGCTGCAGAGATGGCTCAACTAGGAATTCAGAGAAGCACCAGGATCCCAAGGTGTCCCAGGTGAGAACTGGAATATGTACATTATTCTGCTAACAGTGTGTTTCTTCAGTTTGAAAGATGGTTCCATTTTAAAGAGAACTTGTTGCTTTTGTAGGTGGTCTGTGTTTGATTCCCAGCATCTACAGCAATCCAAAACCATCCCTAACTTCTAGTGACTTCCTGTCCTTTTCTAATTTCCTCAGTCACCAAGCCCTCATGTAGTACATATACATGCATTCAGGCAACACACACATAATAAAAAGAAAAACATTTAATGACAATATTTTTAATTTTATTAAAAAAGAATATTGACTTGCGAGTCAATTCTGATTCTACCCTGTTAGTATTAGTATCTCTCTTCTCTCTGCCACCAAGGAGCATCTTCTGGGTTATCTGGTTAATAAACTTTTAGACAGTTCTCCTGTATGCACTTCTTATTTTCCCATGGGGTACTCAGGATAAAGATGTAGATCACTGCATCTGTGTGTGTGTGTGTGTGTGTGTGTGTGTGTGTGTGTGTGTGTGTGT
>NW_021604992.1:471573-489762 GCF_004785775.1 Grammomys surdaster
TGTGTGTGTGTGTGTGTGTGTGTGTGTGTGTGTGTGTGTGTGTGTGTTTCTGTAGGCTATAGGTTCCAACTCAGGTTGTCAGATTTATGTGGCAAGAGCTTCTCCCTACCAGGTTTTTCTCTTTTCTCCATTTCTCTAATGTATTTTACATGTTAGAATAGCTGTATAACAAGTATGGAAACAGGGGGGAGGGAGAGGAAGAGAAGAGAAGAGTGAGACAGAAAACAAGATGATGATGATGATGATGATGATGATTTAGAGTAAATGGCAATATCTCCGTTACTAACCTTTATCCTCTAGTCAAGCAACATTCCTTATTTTATAGGCACACTGCCACATTACTTCCATTATTGTCAGCCAAAGTTAGTGACATTCTCCCTTCCTTTGTGAGGATGATGTACTCTCCTCCTAGATCTGCTGCTGATTATACATTTATATATGTCCTTCCATGTTATTATCCAAAGGCATAGACTTTCTCCTTCTCTATCCAATCATTTTATGTTTTTTTTCTTAGTGTTTAAACCTTTTTCTTATAAACCTATTGCCTTCAGAAGCAAAGTTCCTCTCATTAACAGGCCTCATTCATACTCTTGAGTCTACTCAATTTCTAAACATGAACCATCTATCACAATCACTTCCCTTACAGTTTTTTTTATAATTTATTTTTTCTCAAATCGTAATTCATTCACACAGGGGTTATAAACAAAGAAAGGATCCCCACAGGATGTGGGGAAGGGAATGACACTGGAGTGTGGGTGTTCAGGGGGAATACAGATATCTTCAGAACCGGGTATCAGCTGGGTGAAGGTTCAGGGGACAAGTCACTATGACTCTGCCTATGACTCGCTTGTCCTTAGCTAAGGTGGCATTGTCGGCCCAGGCTACCTATTTACAAGGTCTATGACTACTCAGGCTTGTAAATTTCTACAAAAGCTGCCTGTTTACATTAGCTTATAGCCATCTGTTTCAATGTTTTTCCACTGAATCCCAAGACTTGGTGTTAGTATACATGTATGGCAGGCCTATTGCTGATTTTAGGCCTATGGCTGATTTTAGGCCTACAGTGTGTAAGCAGGGCTGCCCCTGACTGCTCCTCCCTTCTCTAAGTATAGAAGGGCTGTGGCAATTCTAAACTTGCGAAGGTGGGGGTAGAGGCCTGACCTCCAGTATTTGAGGGGACCTTGTGATGGCTCCAGTCCTCCTGTCGTTGTCCAGTGAGGCATGAGGGCCATACCCGTCCCGATGTCTTTTTCCTGGAGAGGGGATACTTTTGACATCAACCCCTATGCAGTCAGGCTTGTCCCTCAGGGAACCCAGATAGATATTTTTATCTTTTATTTATATTCCCTTGCAGTGCTTAGCCTCACAGCCTAAGCAAAAATTCAGATCGCCTGTCAGAGGGGGTTCTGGGTGGCCCCTCTCTACTTGGTATAGGGGGAGAAGTCCCCCCTTTTAGGTTGGGTGGAGATTGGTTTTGGAAACACCCTGTATAAAGTAACAACCTCATCTTGAGTCTCGTGGTCCTCCATAGCTTACTTATGATAATGTATCTGAGTAGGTTTTGCTACCAATTATTTATCTGTTGTATCACAGAGTTAGTCCGACTATTTGAGGGCCAGAGACCAGGAGATAAAATCAAAAAGAATCCAAATAATGGTCCCAAGATGGAAGGAAATAGGGTTGACAACCTTGGAGAGGCTAAAAACCAATTCTTTTACCAGCATTCATCTGTCTCTTTCTCTCTCTGATTTTTCTTACGGCCTTCACTGACCTATTTTCATGCTCTGTTTAACCCTCCTTGTCTTGTCTATGTGAAGGCAACCTTGTTCTATAAGGGCTGTACACAGTCAAGAGCTGTACACAGCCTTTTCTATTGTAATAGAGTAAATCAAGTCCAATAAGGATCTTTGCAATTTTAGGAGGTCTCTTCAGACAGCAAAACGAGGGATTTCTTCAGATTAGTGATGTCAATCTCTAGCTGTTTGATGTTCTTGTCAGTGGCCCTTCAAAGGTCTGAGTAGTATAAGTTTGGAGGCCAGCATCTGGATTAGAACTTCTAACAGCAGGCATCATGGGTGATTCATTTTTACCTGGAAAGGAAAAAGAAGGGAATTCTCAGGGAGATTTCTCTTCCCTGGATGTAAATTGTTATTCATCTTATTTATGGTTGGGCCTGGCTTTGTGGGGGTATCTATTTTTTTCATTAATCTTTTCGGTAGCCGGTTAGCTGTGCCTTCTGTGGTATCAGACAGGCATATCAATCCTCGGCCCCATAAGGGAACTGGGTCTGGGTCATTCCCTTTCAGGGTAAGAGGGACCTTCCGCATATCTGTGGCAAAGTTTTGTTGGTCTTGGTGGTGCCAGAGGCAGTCAGCAGCAGAATTGCCATGAGCTTTCAGCTTTGGAGAGATAAAAGTGAACAAGGCATGATGGAGAGTATTTCAGGAGGACTCTTTCTGATGGGGTACCGTTCCCCATCTTTTGTTTTTAAAGCCATTTTTTCAGAGTTCTTGTAAAATAAGGGCAGAAGCGCCAACAGTCACTCCTTCCACACTCAGAGAGTCATGAAGAGCCTATTTAAGGTTATATAAATCTATATTAATAATCTTTTATCAAAGGACTGTTATAGCACCACCGACAACTAATCAGACTATATAATATATCGATTAGTAATACCTTCAACTTTTTGTGAGATTACCTCTCTTTTGTCAATTAATTGTTGAGGAAAATTAAGATTTACATCTCTCTTGAGAATATTGAACAGAGACTTAAATTCTTTTGTGGAGAGCTTAAAATAGGATCTTAGCCAATTAGCAACTCCTAGAAACTTTTGAAAATAATTTAAAATAAGTAAACTCTCTCCCTCTCTTTTTTTTTAGACCCTTTATCTGTGTGTTTTTTTTTTATTGGATATTATAAGTATTTACCTTTCAATGTTATCTCCTCCCCCATTCTTCCCCCAAACCCCTTATCCCATACCCCCTCCTCCTAATTTTTGTGAGGGTGTGCTCCAAACATCCTCCTAGTCCCATCTCCCTGCTCTCAAATTCCCACACAGTAGGGGATCCAAACTTTCAGGGACCATGGCCCTCCACTTTCACTGAAGTCTAACAAGGTCACCCTCAATTCCCTTTACAGGTACATGAGTCCCTCCCTTTGTGCTCTCTGGCTGGTGATTTAGACTTTGGGAGGTCTGGTTGAAACTTTTGTACTCCTTCTAGAAAGGACCAAAGCATCCACACTTTGGTCTTCCTTCTTCTATGTGAGTTTTATGTGGTCTATACGTTGTTTCTTAGAGATTATGAGCTTTTGGGCTAATATCCACTTATCAGTGAGTGCATACCATGTATGTTCTTTTGAGATTGGGTCACCTCTCAAGATGGTATTTTCCAGCCCCATCCATTTGCCTAAGAATTTCATGAACTCATTGTTTTTAATAGCTGAGTAGTACTCCATTGTATAAATTTACCACATTTTCTGCATCCATTCTTCTGTTGAGGGGCATCTGGGTTCTTTCCAACTTCTGGATATTACAAATAAGGCTGCTATGAACATAGTCGAGCATGTGTCCCTGTTGTATGTTGAAACATCTTTTGGGTATATGCCCAGGAGTGGTATAGCTGGGTCCTCAGGTAACACTATGTTCAATTTTCTGAGATACCACCACACTGCTTTCCATAGTGGTTGTACCAGTTTACATCCCACCAACAGTGGAGGAGTGTTCCTTTCTCCACATCCTCGCCAACATGTGCTATCACCTGTGTTTTTGATCTTAGCCATTCTGACAGGTGTGAGGTGGAATCTCAGTGTTGTTTTCATTTGCATTTCCCTGATGACTAGGGATGCTGAACACTTCTTTAGGTGCTTCTCAACCATTCAAGCTTCCTCAGTTGAGAATTCTTTGTTCAGCTCTGTGCTCCATTTTTAATAGGCTTCTTTGATTGTCTAGAGTCTAATTTCTTCAGTTCTTTGTATACCTTGGATATTAGCCCTTTATCAGATGTAGGGTTGGCGAAGATCTTTTCCCAATCTGTTGGCTGACACTTTGTCCTATTGACTGTGTTCTTTGATTTACAAAAGCTTTGCAGTTTTATGAGGTCCCATTTGTCAATTCCTGGTCTTAGAGCAGAGGCCATTGGTGTTCTCTTCAGGAATTTTTCTCCTGTGCCTATGTGTTCTAGTTTCTCTTCTATTAGTTTCAGTGTGGCTGGTTTTAAGTGGAGGTCCTTGATCCACTTGGATTTGAGCTTTGTACAAGGAGATAAGTATGGATCAATTTGAATTTTTCTATATGCTGACCTCCAGTTGGACCAGCACCATTTGTTGAACATGCTGTCTTTTTTCCACTCAATGATTTTAGCTCCTTTGTCAAAGATCAAGTGACCATAAGTATGGGGGTTCATTTCTGGGTCTTCTATTCTATTCCATTGATCTTCCTGCTTGTCTCTGTTCCAATACCACACAGTTTTTAACCACTATTGCTTTGTAGTACAACTTGAAGTCAGCGATGGTGATTCCCCCAGAAGTTCTTTTATTGCTGAGAGTGGTTTTTGCAATCCTGGATTTTTTGTTATTCCAAATGAATTTTAATATTGCTCTTTCTATCTCTGTGAAGAATTGAGTGGGAATTTTGATGGGGATTGCATTAAATCTGTAGATGGCTTTTGGCAAAATAGTCATTTTTACTATATTAATCCTTCCAATCCATGAGCATGGGAGATCTTTCCATCTTCTGAGATCTACTTAGATTTTTTTCTTCAGGGGCATGAAGTTCTTGTCATACAGATCTTTTACTTGCTTGGTTAGGTTCACACCCAGGTATTTTATATTATCTGTGACTATTGTGAAGGGCGTCATTTCCATAATCTCTTTCTCAGCCAGTTTATCTTTTGAGTAGAGGAAGGCTACTGATTTGCTTGAGTTAATTTTATATCCAGCCACCTAGCTAAAGTTGTTTATCGGATTGAGGAGTTCTATGGTGGAAGTTTTGGGGTCACTTAAGTATACTATGATATCATCTACAAATAGTGAGATTTTGACTTCTTCCTTTCCAATTTGTATCCCTTTGACCTTTTTGTGTTGCCTAATTGCTCTGGCTAGGACTTCCAATACTATATTAAATAAGTAGGGGGAGAGTGGGCAGCCTTGCCTAGTCCCTGATTTTAGTGGGATTGCTTCAAGTTTCTCTCCATTTAGTTTGATGTTGGCTACTGGTTTGCTGTATATCACTTTTACTATGTTTAGGTATGGACGTTGAATTCCTGATCTTTCCAAGAATTTTATCATGAAGGGGTGTTGAATTTTGTCAAATGCTTTTTCAGCATCTTGTGATATGATCTTGTGGTTTTTTTTCTTTGAGTTTGTTTATATAGTGGATTACATTGATGGATTTCCCTATATTGAACCAACCCTGCATTCCTGGGATAAAGCCTACTTGATCATGATGGACGATGGTTTTGATGTGTTTTTCAATTCGGTTTGCCAGAATCTTTTTGAGTATTTTTGCTCCAATATTCATAAGGGAGAATACTCAGAGGTTTCCTTTCTTTGTTCTGTCTTTGCGTGGTTTAGGTATGAGTGTAATTGTGGCATCATAAAAAGAAATGGGTAATGTTCCTTCTGTCTCTATCTTGTGGAATAGTTTATAGAAAATTGATATTAGGTCTTCTTGGGAGGTCAGATAGAATACTGCCCTAAAACCATCTGGTCCTGGGATTTTTTTTTTTTTTTTGGTATGGAGATTTTTAATGACTGCTGCTATTCCTTTAGGGGTTATAGGACTATTTAGATGTTTTATCTGATCCTGATTTATCTTTGGTGTCTGGTATCTGTCTAGCAAATTTTCCATTTCATCCAGATTTTCCAGTTTTGTTGAGAATAGGCTTTTGTAGTAAGATCTGATGATTTTTTGAGTTTCCTCATTTTCTATTGTTATGTCTCCCTTTTCAGTTCTGATCTTATTCATTTGAATACTGTCTCTGTGCCCTCTGGTTAGTCTGACTAAGGGTATATCTATCTTGTTGATTTTCTCAAGGAACCAGCTCCTGGTTTTTTTTTTTATTTTTTTTATTAGTTCTTTTTGTTTCTACTTTGTTGATTTCAGCCCTGAGTTTGATTATTTACTGCTATCTACTCCTCTTTTGTGCTTTGAGGAACACTCTTCCATTGTTGGTGGGATTGCAAGTTGATACAACCACTCTGGAAATCAATCTGGTGGTTACTCAGAAAATTGGACATAGTATTACCTGTAGACCCACCTATACCACCCCTGGTCATATATCCAAAAGATGCTTCAATATATAAAACAAGGACACATGCTCCAATATGTTCATTGCAGCCTTGTTTATAATAGCCAGAAGCTAAAGAACCCAGATGTCCTTGAACAGAGAAATGGATACAGAAAATGTGGTACATTTAAAAAATAGAGTATTACTCAAGTATAAAAAGCAATGATTTCATGAAATTCTTAGGCAAATGGATGGAACTAGAGATTATCATCCTGAGTAAGGTAACCCAAACACAAATGAACACACTCAGTGATAAGTGGATATTAGCCCAAAAGTTCACAATACCCAAGATGCAACTCACAGGCCACATGAAGCTCTTGAAGAAGGAAGACTGAAATATGGTTGTTTTGGTCATCCTTAGAAGGAGCAACAAAATACCCATGGGAGCAAATATGTAGACAAAGCGTGGAGCAGCAACTGAAGGAGGAGCTTTCTGGAGACTGCCCCACCTGGGGATCCATCCCATGTGCAGTGACCAAAGACAAATGCTGTTTTGGATGCCAGAAAGTGGATGGTGACAGGAGCTGTCTCCTGAGAGGCTCTGCCAGAGACTGACATATATAGAGGAGGATGCTTGCAGCTAACCATTGAACTGATCATGGGGTTCCCAATGGAGGAGTTAGAGAGAAGACTGAAGGAGTTGAAGGGGTTTGAGGCCCCATGGGGAGAGCAACAATACCAACCAACAAGAGCTCCCAGAGTCTAAACCACCAGCCTGGGAGTACACAGGGAGGGACCCATAACTCCTGCTGTATATCTAGGAAAGAACGGCATTGTCAGGCATTGGTGGGAGAGGAGGTTCTTGGTCCTCTAAAGGCTCGATGCCCCAGTGTGGGAGAATTTGAGGGCAGGGAGATGAAAATGGGGGTCAGGGCACATCCTCATAGAAATAGAAGGATGGGGGATGGGTTAGGGGATTTCTTGGGGAAAAAGGGGAAATGGCAAATGGGAATAAAATCTGAAATGTAAATAAATAAAATTTCCATAAAAAACAAAAAGAAAAACAATAGCAAAAATAAAAAAAATACATAAATAAAATTTTCATTACTAACATAATAGGAAGATACAGATGAGTCATTTATCAAGAGTATTTTATTGTGAACTATGAGTTTGAAATTGATAAATGTGGATCCTAGCCATGACTACATGATGTCATGTATCAGGATGCTCTTGGGATTACTTCTGTGACTGTGCACTTCAATTACTTGGAGACCACTGTACATTGAACTTTGAAGAATGTGCTAGTCAGTCATATCTTCATGGAGGTCTATGTGTGAATGGAGGAAACTAATACTGCATCTGCCCAGGTACTGGATTCTCACTATGAAACCTTGATTCCTCTTTGTTGGTCAAAGCCTTGTCACAATGATGCAACATGTTAAGACACCATTGACAACTATATTTGTCACTTCTATCCTGAAAATACAGGTTCCTGTGTGAAATGGACATAAATCAATATAGTAGCAACCGTTGAGTGGAATGAGAACATCTTCCATAGGTTTATGTGTTATTCATTTGCTCCCCAGTTAGTAGAACTGTTTGAGAGGTGTAGCCTTATTAGAAATGTGCCATTGTGGGTAATAATTTGGTTTCAAAAGCCCATGCCAGGCTAGGTCTTTGACTGTTGCCAGCCAATCAGGATGTAAAGCTACATTTATAGTACCATGGCTGTCTGCTTCCCGCCACGATGACTGAGAACTAGCCATATAAAATTGTAACCTAGATCCACATTAACTACTTTATTTTACAAAAGCTGCCATGGTCGTGGTGCCTCTCCACAACAATAAAATAGTAACTAAGGTTCCATGACACATATATCATCAGAGAAATAAATTACATGCATCTGATCTAATGCCATAGGCACCAGTATTATTCTGGGAACTGCTGACTAAGTAAAATGTCAGGTAAGAACACAAGTATTTTCTTTGGGCTACTTTTAGCATCTCAGTATTTATAATGAAGATGAAAATGCTAAAACTGAGCACCCAGTATTGCAGCTCCTAGAAAGGAAGTAGCTGGTAGAAGCAAACATACTGTGGTCCCCTGGAGGTTTTTGTCATGTGTTGAATCACTGTGTATAATGTGACCAACTTTTATAAGGCTGACAGTAGTAAACTGCAACATCTTCAGGTTCTAGGCTGCTGATGGTGAGAGTGAAGTCTGTTCCAGACCCACTGCCACTGAACCTGGCTGGGACACCACTGGCCCTGGTGGAGGCACTATGGATAAGGAGCTGAGGAACCTGCCCTGCTTTCTGCTGATACCAGGCTAAGTAGCTGCCAACACTCTGACCAACCATTCATTTCAGCATTGCTGTTTCACCCAGAGAAAATCTCAGGGAGACTGGAGACTGTGTTGTTTCTCCAGTGATATCTGAGACTCAAAAGAAAAAAGAAAAGTCATCAGTGCAATCTAAATCACACTCATCACCTTACTGGAAGAAATAGGATCTTTTCTCTTTAATTGGCTTTCTGATAATATAATTTGATAGTGTTCAGGGACTTTTTATCTATATATGGTCTTATGTGGGTTCCCCTCACCTGTGATCCACAGTAAAAGAAGACTGAGAAACCAAGCTGGAGTTTCCATGGCTCAAGGATTTCTCTCTGAGGCAGCTCTTACTGTAGAGTCTTAAGTCACTGTTATGAACTCTAGATAACAGAAGGTTCTAGCAGACATGCAAAGTAGTTGGGGAGGGATGAGCTGGACCTACAGCTGGGGCTCCAGCTGCAGAGACTTCTCTTCCTCACTGCACTTAAGCAACTTATTCCCACAAGGTTGCATTATGAAAAGACATTGGCTCAGTCTGATGGTAAAATTGTACGCTTGACTTCACATAATTTATCCCCATTTCTTCCTCCTACCCTTTCTCCTTAGGATCAGCCACTCGGAGTTTCTCATAAGCTTCTTAAAAGAACAAATATCTGTGGTAGCTCACTGACAAACATAGACACCCCAGTCACCATATGGTTCATAGAATGGAAAGAATTAACCACACATTAATTTGTGTTTCAGATTCTTTTCTTTGCTCTAGTGTCTATGAAGACAACTGTGTTCTGATAATAATTAGTAAATAAAAGCACTTAAACATAAGGAAAATATGTATGTTCAAGAAATACTCTTGCTGTAGAGATAAATAGGACACTGGCTATGACTTTCTCTTAGAAATGAATAGTCTGTCCAGTAAGTTGGGGTCTTTCTAGTGAGTTATCTTCCACTTTCTATGCAGCTTTTTCATGATGCACGTTTAAAACCTGTCCCAAGTCCTGGACTTCTTTAAAACATGAATAAGATTTGTAAACACACGTGCATACACTTCTGCATTAAAAAATATGTGGAATGTACAATGTGTACAAATCAACTTAAGGTGATTCACTGCTCTTTGTTTCTTTCAGAGGAAAGGTACTAAACTTTATAAGTCTGTTCATGCTATATAACCAAGCTGTAATATAAATCTCTATCTGTGCCATATGAAAGAATGATATGTAATAGTAAAGTCTGAGGACTCAGTAGCCAACAAAATTTATTGACTACACATAGTTGATGTTCTGGCTGGAGACATTTTCATGTGTCAGCCAGTCTCAGAACTGTATCTATGTAGAGGAACTGGTATATACATTACCTGTTTTGTCATTCTTCTTAGTTTCTTTCTTCATGCCTGCTACCAAGGATTTCAGGAGGTCTCCCCCCAATCAAATCTGATCTTTATTAATTTTGAAGGAATCTACAGATTTTCTTCTCCTATTGAAGTAATGGCAAAACTTCTTAAATTCAGCATATTTCCTGACTTCCATTCCGATGTTATCACATGTATAGACTGATTTAATTCAGCAGCCCTTCTAAACCCCAATTACTGGCTGTCTCATTGAAATTTTAAAAATTTAAGGTTAATTAAGCATTATTTTATCTGTCTCTGACAGACCCCATATCGCCTTTCTGCTCTATGATCATCTTACTTAGATTTTTTTAAAATATCTGTTTGAGTTGTACAATTGTAAAATATATCTGTAACAAGCTTTATGCCATAACACCTAAAAAATGTATTCTATTAGATACATGTGCCAGAGCACCATAAGTTTCAATGTGCGAAGTCATCTCTAAGGCAGCCACTACCTATTGTAAATGTGCAATCTTAGAATCACTTTTTTCAGAAACACCTTGGACTAACATGTATCAGTTTTATGATGTATTAACACACACACAGACACACACACACACACACACACGTATACATTTTAAACTGTACAAATAAAACACATAATTCATTGCATTATATTGTACTAAGGTGTCAGTTCTAAATATAATCTGTATCTTAACATATCTTTCGTCTAATAATTGACCCGTGGCAATATAAATATTATATCTAATCTGATTGTGTCAGTTTATAGTTGAAGCCCCTTTATCTAGCATTTTTTTTTTTTTTGGTTTCTCGAGACAGGGTTTCTCTGTGCAGTCCTGGCTGTCCTGGAACTCACTCTGTATACCAGGCTAGCCTCGAACTCTCGGACTCAGAAATCAACCTGCCTTTGCCTCCCAAGTGCTGGGATTAAGGTGTGTGCCACCACCGCCTAGAGTTAGCTAGCATTTCTATGAAGTGTCATTCTGTAATTTTGTCACAGGGTGGTACCATATCCACCAGATTGTATTTCTCTGAAGATTCTTTACTCTGATTTTTCTTAAAAAGCATATATAAAATTGCAATCATTACTGAAAGTATAATTATTTGTATGCAAATAATTAAAACAAAATTATTTGGGAACCAAGTGCCCTATGTCATGTGTTTTTTAATCTTTAACACAGAAAATATTTTCTTTTGAATCTCTCCTACTCTCTTCATTCTTTGAAGACTACTCCACCCAGTTCCTAAAAGAACATATTTCTCATCCAGGCATGGATAAAAAAAAGGTCAAGTAAAAATTATGCAGCAGTATCAGATTAGAACATCCTCCATGTTAACTTAGTATGGGAAAGGAATCTAGGTGTGGTCAAAGGAGCCATCAGCAGGAGATATTGAAAGAAACAAAACTTGGAGTCTCCTAGTTAGTTTCAGCTAGAAACCTAATGCAGAACAGTTTCCTGAGTCTCAAATGGGGAATTGCCTTGATTTACTGGTCTATGTGCATGCTTGTGGGGCTTATTCTTGATTACTCGTTGATGTAGAAGGGTCTACACTTTGGGAAATTCTAACTCTAAGATTATCCTGTAGTACATAAGAAAGGAAGATGAGCAAGCCAGTATGCAACATTTTTCTGTGGTTTCTGCTTCAGACTCCTGCCTTGAATTCCTAACAAGATTTTCTTTGGTGATGGATCACAATCTATAAAATTAAATACACTTGCTGCACCTTCACTGGATCCTAAAGAACATTTTCTTCTGGCATCTTGTGATGCTCTGTTGCATCTGATTTTCATTATGGAACTTGTCATAGCAACAAAAAATCAAACTAGGACAGCAAAGGTGAACTATATGTGTTGTGTCCTATGTATTATTATGTGTATTATGTACTATGTCTTTTATATTATTCTCTGGAGAGGTCTACTCAGCCTTCCAACCACTGGAGAAATTTGAATCCCCTTATATGGCCTGGATTTTTGATATTCTGAAGACTAGCTAGCACAAAAATCAGTTATTGTTTATATTAAAATAAAAATGGTCCAAAAAGACAGGAAAAAATAAACCCTTGTTTGTTAAACTAAAAGAAAACTACTTCTTGATTCATTGGCATGTATTATTTATATAATACTATAATACACAATGTTTTGAAAAGACTATGTTGTTTCAGGACAGGAAGACTCAATCATATTAAACTGCTACAAGTCAAAAAAATGTTTCATAACAACTTGAAATTTTTAGTTCCAGAGTTGCTTAGCTATGCATATGTAATCTCAAGGTATACAAATTAATGGCAATACAATAATCACAGTGTGATGTGGAAAACAGAAACATTTCTACAAATAAAAGTGATCACTTATACCCAAGAAATAGATACAAAGAAAGGAAGTGGAAGAGCAAAGCCTTCTAGAGCCAAGCTATGGCAGAGCATTACAAGATGCCTGAAGAAAATGTTCTTTAGGAACCAGTGCAGGAGCAGCAAGCCTGTAGTTATGAGGCTAGGTTTGAGCAAGCCTGAGGGAAATATGAACTTCAGTTCATTTTAATGAGGCTTTCATGCATTAGTGGGTAGTAAATAATTAAGACATAGGCTACTTAAGGACCAGACAGATCTAATACTCTTAAAAAGATGGACAAAAACTTTCTCAACAAATACTGGCAAACTGAATCCAAAAACACATCAAAAACAGCATCACCATTATAACATATGCTTCTGCTCAGAGATGCATGGATGGTTCTACAAACATAAATCAGTAAGTATAATACATCACATAAAGAGCAAGGAGCACAAAAACTACATGTTTAATCTCAAGAAATTTAGAAAGAAACTTTGAAAAAAGATATGACATGAAAAAAGTTCTGGAAAAATTAGAGATACATGGAACACACCTCAGAATAATAGAGGCAGCTTGCCACTAGCCCACAACCAACTTCAACCTAAATGGAGCTAAACACAGAGTAATTTCACTAAAATCAGAAATAAGACAAGGTTGTTCACACTTTCCATACCTATTTAACAAACTACTGGCAGTCTTAGAGAAATGATATAAATGAAAAAGAGCAAGGGGAAAAATAGGAAGGAAAGAAGTCAAAGAGTCTTTACTTGCAGATGATATGAATGTATTCATGTAACCCTAAAACTCTACCAGGAAACTCTAATTGGAAAACAATAACTTTCCCAATAATGTCCAGAAAACTAACTGTAACTTTAACTAAGCAAGTAAAATAATTAATTAAAAAAAACAGTAAGACAGTAAAGAAAGAAATTAAAAAAAGATATCTGTAGATGGAAAGATCTTCCATACTCGTGGATGAGTAGAATTAATAGGAAAAATAGCTATTCTCCTAAAAGAAATCTACAAGTTCAAAACAATCTTCATGGAAATTTCTTATGGACCTTGAAACGTTAATACTCTTTGTAAATGTACCACATTTTCTTCATTCATTCTTTAGTTGAGGGACTTCTAGGTTGTTTCCACTTTCTGGATGCTATAGATAAACATAGTTGAGCAAATGTTCTTGTGGAAAGGTAAAACACATTTCCAGTACTGTGATTAGGACACCAACCCAGCCACAATACCCTTTACTTACAACTTGTCCTGTTTCTAAGATGTGCTAGGGCAATGATGGTTCTGATGTTGTGAAAGTGGCTAATAAATGGCTGGTCTAACTTGAAGTCCACATCAGGAAAGGGGCCCATGCCTAACCCTGACTGAATTGACAGTAAGCAGAAGCTGGGTGTGGCCCAGGAACCTTGAATCAAACAGGACTGCCAAAAAGTCAATTAAATGATTCCTAATGATATTCTGTTATTTTAACAGATCAGTCTCTAGCCCAGCGAACATAAGGGAGGCTTTCTCCAGTGATTTATGGAAACAGATGCAGAGACCCACAACCAGCAGAGGAAGGGGAAGAAGTATTGCCAGAACCAAAGTAGTTGAGAACTCCAAGAAAACTGGTCCACAGGATCAACTAAGTGGGGCTCATAGAGACTGAAGCAGCAATCATGGACCTGCAGAGTTCCACACTAGGTCCATTCTATATATGTTGTGGTGATTAGCTTGAGGTTTTGTGGGACTCCTAACAGTGAGAGTTAGGTTGTCTCTCACTCTTTTGACTGCTGTTGGGACTCTTTTTGTCCTGTGAATTGTCATGTCTAGCCTTGATACGAAGGTTTGTAGCTAGTCTTTTTGCATCTTGGCATACTGTGTTTCCTTGATATCCATAGGAGGCCTGTTTGTTTTGTTTGTTGGTTAGTTGGTTTTGTTGTTGGTTTTGTTTTGTTTTTCTGTGGGAAAACAGAGGACAAGTAAATCTGAGGATAAGGGTGGGCATGGGTAATTGACAGGAGTGGAGAGAGGGAAAGCTGCTATCAGAATATAGTACATATGTGAGAAGAATAAATATTAAAAAAAGAAAAGATTGAAATCATGAATTTCACAGATAAATGATATAACTAAAGAAATCATCCTGATTATGGTAACCCAGATTCCAAAAGACAAACACACAGTTTTTTGCTTATATGTGGGTGTTAGCTGTTAAATCTCCATAAGTGAGCTACAATCCATATAACAACAGATGTTAGATATTGAGTAAGGGAGAAGGGAATGTGGTTGGATCACTCTAGCAAGGAGAAATAGAATAGACTGTTAGTTATGGATGGACAGAGGATGGAGGGAGACTGAAACAATATGATTAAATGAGGCAGGTAGAGAAATAGGGGGATGATGGAGGTAGTATGATAAGAAACAGGTAAAATTTAAGGGTCTTTTGTGGAGTCATAAGGAAACTTAATGGAGAAGAACCTTCATAAAATATTTACATATATGAAGATGATCAAAATAAAATAGGCAAATAATGGAGGAGAGAAGACCTCTGTCCATTTCTATGTCATCATGTGAAGCCTCCTGTTCCAGGAATAAGTTAACATCCAACTGAGTTGTTAGAGAGAAGGGACTCATTGGGAACCCCTAAACAACTCAGATGATTGTCAATGCCATTGGTTGCTTTCTACAAGGTAAGGCCTTATGGCCAAATACCTCCACAACTTATTGAACAAAATGAAGTCTAGCTGGTGCCTAATTATAGTCTTCACCCCTATGGACTACTGTTCATGATACTCAAAGGTATTCTGCAGTCTACTTAAGGAAAAAGATAAACACCAACCCAGCTATAAACCCTTTGATCTGTCTGCAATAGGTAAGTTACATGCCTGTAAGAAGCACTACCTCAATAGTAAAACAAAGCTTGTCAGAGTTAGAAATATTTGATTGAATTTAAGGCCTACTCCATGAAATGGAACCCATCCTGGACACTGTCTAGGTGGCCAAGGACTCAATAATTAATATGTCAAGGATTCAGGGTAAACAAATCCTACTATTCTGTTAAGGGAATGTAACAATAGAATGACCCCTAAAGACATTATACTACACTCATAGATTAAGGACTTGCTCAGTCATCATTAGAGAAGCTCCTGTAATACATGAGAATAAATATAAAGAGATATCACAGAGAGTAAGAGACTTTGGAACACTCAGCCCTAAATATATATCTCCATAAAATCCCTCCTTTCATGGCTCAGAAAACCCTGTGACAAGGAGACAGAGGGGATGGAGGACACTTAGGAACCTGAAAGCCTACAGTCTCTAACCAAGAAACTGTCTTTGGTAACCACTTGCAATGAAAAATTAGCTTTCTCCAATGGAGTCTTATTGAGTATGTTACCACTAAAGGTTATGTCCTGTGTGCAACGCTAAATGGCCAACACAAAATAAATTCAATGTATTTTGGTCTGGGCTCATTCAGAGATTTTAAACTCCAACCACAAATATATGTAACAAAGAAAAGGTCTTATTTCTGGTACCATGACCACACCCAAGCTCCAAGACTCTCAAACTGTGGCACAGCTTTTGTTAGTCTAGAGCTTATAAAGGCAAAACTCACAAAGACTCAGTTTTGGGGGATCAAACTGACATACATCTGACTATGTGGGGCAGGGCATAACTTTGAAACCAATGCCTTATAAATGTCTCAGCAAGAAATCATTTTCATAAAGAGTGGAGCTAGTGTTTAGCCTTGTGACTCATTGCAAGAGCATTACAGGTAATTGAAACTTTACCAGAACAGGTGGTTTTTAAGAATGTCCATAAGGGAGATTGGTCTGAAGCTCTCTTTCTTTGTCGGGTCCTTGTGGGGTTTGGGTATGAGTGTAATTGTAGCTTCATAGAATGAATTGGGTAGTGTTCCTTCTGTTTCTATTTTGTGGAATAGTTTGAAGAGAATTGGTATTAGGTCTTCCTTGAAGGTCTGATAGAATTCAGCACTAAAACCATCTGGTCCTGGGCTTTTTTTAGTGGGGAGACTTTTAATGACTGCTGCTATTTCCTGAGGGGTTATGGGACTATTTAGATGGTTTATCTGCTCCTGGTTTAACTTTGGTACCTGGTATCTGTGTAGGAAATTGTCCATTTCTTCCAGGTTTTCCAGTTTTGTTGAGTATAGGCCTTTGTAGTAGGATCTGATGATTTTTTTAATTTCTTCAGTTTCTGTTGTTATGTCTCCCTTTTCAGTTCTGATTTTATTAATTTGGATACTGTCTCTGTGCCCTCTGGTTAATCTGGCTAACAGTTTATCTATCTTGTTGATTTTCTAAAAGAACCAGCTCCTGGTTTTATTGATATTTTGTATTGTTCTTTCTGTTTCCATTTGGTTGATTTCAGCCCTGAGTTTGATTATTTCCTGCCTTCTACTCCTCCTGGGTGTATTTGCTTCTTTTTGTTCTAGAGCTTTTAGTTGTGCAGTCAAGTTGTTAGTGTGTGCTCTTTCCAGTTTCTTTTTGTAGGAACTTAGAGCTATGAGTTTTCCTCTTAGTACTGCCTTCATTGAGTACCACAAGTTTTGGTATGATGTGTCCTCATTTTCATTGAATTCTAAAAAGTCTTTGATTTATTTCTTTATTTCTTCCTTGACCAAGTCATCATTGAGTAGAGAGTTGTTCAGTTTCCATGTGCACGTGGGTTTTCCATTGGTTTTGTCATTATTAAAGACCAGTCTTAGTCCATAGTGATCTGATAAGATGCAAGGGATTACTCGAATGGCCGAGAAGCACCTAAATCATCCTTAGTCGTCAGGGAAATGCAAATCAAAACAACCCCGAGATTCCATCTCACACCAGTCAGAATGGCAAGATTAAAAATTCAGGTGATAGTAGATGCTGGCGAGGGTGCGGAAAAAGAGGAACACTCCTCCACTATTGGTGGGACTGCACGATGGTGCAACCACTTTGGAAATCAGTCTGGCGGTTCCTCAGAAAATTGGACATAGCATTACCTGAGGATCCAGCTATACCACTCCTAGGCATATACCCAAAAGATGCTCGAACATATAACAAGGACATCTGCTCAACTATGTTCATAGCAGCCTTATTTATAATATCCAGGAGCTGGAAAGAACCCAGATGTCCTTCAACAGAGGAATGGATTCAATAAATGTGGTATATTTACACAATGGAGTATTACTCAGCTATTAAAAACAATGAATTCGAGAGGTTCCTAGGTAAATGGATGGAACTAGAAATTATCATCCTGAATGAGGTAAGCCAATCACAAAAGAACACACATGGTATTCACTCACTGATTATTGGATATTAGCCCAGAACCTTGAAATGCCCAAGATGCAACTCACAGGCCACCTGAAGCTCATAAAGAAAGAAGACCAAGTGGGGGTGATTCGGTCCTTCTTAGAAGGAGCAACAAAATACTCAAGGGAGCAAATATGGGGACAAAGTGAGGGACAGAAACTGAAGGAGGGGCCGTCTGAAGACCACTCCATCTGAGTATCTAGCCCATGTGCAGTCACCAAAGGTAGATGCTGATGTGGAAGTCAGGAAGTGCATGCTGATAAGAGCCTGATATGGATGTCTCCTCAGAGGTCTTCAAGAGTCTGACATATTCAGAGGCAGATGCTCACATCTAGCCATTGAACTGATCATGGGGTTCTCAATAGAGGAGTTAAAGTGAAGACTGAAGGAGCTGAAAGGATTTGTGGCACCATGAGGAGAGCAACAATACCAACCAACCACAGCTCCCAGGGTCTAAACCACCAGCCTGGGAGCACTTAGGGAGGGATCCAGGGCTTCAGCTGAATATGTAAGAGTGGAGGGCCCTGGTGGACATAGGTGGAAGAAGAGAACCTTGACCTCATGAAGGCTGGATGCCCCAAGGGGTAGGAATTTTGAGGGTGGGGAGGTGGGAGTGGGGGTGTAGATAGAGGTTATATCCACAGAGAAGAA
>NW_021604992.1:489862-513696 GCF_004785775.1 Grammomys surdaster
TACATCCACAGAGAAGAAGGAGGAGGGGTGAGGGGATTGGGGGTTCCTGGGTGGGTGGGGGATGGGGTAAGGGGACAACATGTGAAATGTAAATAAAACATCCAATAAAATAAATTAAAAAAAAAAGAATGTCCAAATAGAAAAGAAAAAGGAAAGTCATTCATCTTGGGCAGCTGACAGACTACATTCTATAAGCTAGAATATTACAAAATAGAGTAATTATCCCATAGATCCTGAAGCACAGCAACCTCTAAATTTTTAACATGATTTTAATAATGCTAACTTTAACAATGTCATTTTCAGAGATTCTTTGTCATGTAATACTTTGCCAGGACTCTTTTTTAACATTATAGGTTCCTTATGTATATATTATGATTTCCAATTTGTTTTATTATGGGATTTTTGTATGTTTGAATATGTGTGGATGTATATATATATATATGTCTTCTTCTTTTTCTTTCACTCTTCTGTTTGTTTTTAAATTCTTATTTTTAAATATCTGTTTGTATGTTAGAATGCGATAGAATGAAAGTGTGGGATTTTGGTGTGTGGCGAAAAGGAAAGAGTCTAAGAGGAGTTGGAATAAATACAAAACAAACAAACAAACAAACAAATCTTACAGATGAAAGTTGCAATAAAAACAAAAATGTTACAGGCTTCTGAATGAAAAAATCAGCAATAGCCTTATCCCTTTGTTAAAGCCTCTAACAATGACATGGAAACAATATATGCTCACTGTTGCAATAGTGGCATGAAAGTTATTGAAGTAGCCAACTATTTTCAGATTGTATTTGAAGTCTGCTTAGTAGGAAGAATTTCATTTCTCCTATTGTAAATATAGTCAAAAATCCCAGGACTAAAATGTCATAGGCTATAAAAGAGGCATCTATTGTTGTTTACTGAATAGCCACACTGTCAAAATGACCTCTAAATGTTTGTTTTTCTATCTATAAAGCTGCAATGTTGACAACTTTTGTTAGAGAGCATTATTTGTTTACCCTGGATGGTGGTTTACGTATAGACTCATAACAGCTAAAAGGCTCAGCATAAATAACTTTGACTTCTCCAGCTGAGGGCATATACATCAACCTACCAACATGCAAAGATCAAGAAGCTTCACAGAGAAGAGGCTTAAAAGATTGTAGAGCCGACAAATAGGAATGATCTGTGAAATTCTGAGTTTCACATCATGACATAGCTGCATATGTGTTAACTCAGAGAAGCTGCACCAGATTAAGCAATAGGTGGAGGAGGAGCCCCCAGAGCCCCACCTTTCTCACAAGAACTATTGGCAGTTGGTAGCTTATTAGGGAGGGACGATTACACTCCCTTTTGGAATATAGTCACCACAAAGTTGTTTTTGCAACAGTGGATAAGGAATGTTCACTACATTCAGGGAGTTACTAATCTCATAAAAAAAGTAGGAAAGGACTTGAAGCTAGGAGAGTGATGGAGTGATGGGAGCACAGAAGGAAGCTGCAGAGAAGTAGTGGTGAATGTATTGTAATATATATTATATATACAATATATAATATATGTGTATATAAATACACACACAAACACACACACATACACACACATAGAAGCACACACACACACACACACCACAGAGAGAGAGAGAAAGAGAGAGAGAGAGAGAGAGAGAGAGAGAGAGAGAGAGCAGAATTTGACCCATTGAATCCACTAAGTAACCAGGATGTAGGATTGTTGGGCTGTGACCACTCTGCCACCTGGGCATGGCCTCTTTGGGAGGCAGAACACATGGAGTTTGGCTGTGCTTATCCCAAACCTGCTAGATGGATGCTGGACTGTAGGGAAGTGTTGAGACACTGCTCTGGGGGTGGGAAAGCACAGTCTTAGGCGTGGGAAAGCCTAAGCTGGTTCAGGGGTCCTAGGGCCTGGGCCATAGGGTTCGCAGACTGGATGTCCAGGTGTCCCTGGTTGTTTTCAGAAGCCCTGTCCCACAAGGGTGATTGTCTTTGGCTTGGTGGTGGCAGTGGAAGGCTTGGTGGAAATTGTGGCTAAGAGCACAGAGAGATTTTTTTATGCAAGACAAGGTTGTGGATCTGTAAGTAAAGGCCGTATTCATGGCTCCCCACTGTGGATCTCAATTAAAAGAGACAGTCTGTGGTTCCAAACACTTTATTATCATGGTGGAAAATGAATGTGCAACACAATACCACCCCTTCTCAGGGTGGACCTGAAATTAAATACCTTTTTCAGGGAGGAATGTCTAGGGCTTATTTCCTAAGCCCTCCAGGCCTCTAAGTATCTCATTATCATGGAGAACTGTCTTGAGACTGTCATGTCTCTTTTTTAAATTTTTGATTGGATATTTTATTATCTTGATATCAATAGAAACACTGTTCATTTCCTGCAACATTTCTTTTTGGTTTAAGGGCTTTTAGCCTTCTGTTTTATGGTATAATCTCTTTTCATTTTTTTTTATTCTCTTTTGAGGTTTTTTGTTGTTGCTTCTTTTCATAGATTCTTACAATTAAAGCTTGGATCTTTAATTTCAGTTTTTTCTTCTAATTTCTTTCACATATAGGCTTCTGGGTGCCTTGAAATTGGATACTCTCCCGAGAGTAAAGAAAGTTTGGCTTTATGATCACTTTGGAAGATATGGGTTTGAATACATCAACTTGATGCATCACCTTAATTATGTTTAAGCTGCAGTTAAGAGTGGGGTGGGGTTGAGGCGAGGTGGATATGAAGTGGGGAAAGACTCATTTTTCTTTATGAGACTGGCCACTGAGAGTTTGATCATGCTTCAGTCAGTATCTGGGCACAAAAATTGGACTTGGTAATATTTCCTTTTTCTTTCTCTCTTTTTCTTTTTTCTTTTTCTTTTGTTGGGTGAGAGGTCACAAGGGTAGGGGTGGACTTGGGATGCCTGAAAACTGAATGTGATCTTGGGAAAACTTCCAATTAATCAACAAAAATATTATGTTAACAAATACTGAAAACTTAGGAAGATCCATGTTTAATAATCTAGTTATGCAGAGTATTTTGAAGGAAAAATTAATCTTCCACAAATCTCAACACAATATTAAACAATGAACACAAGACAAGTTAACACTTGGGCTTCATCCTCTAAAGGTGAAATTTTCATGTACATGTTACAGAGGTCTCAGCACTAGTAACTTTTAGTTACGCAGTGGAATACGAGTCTGGCTATGCCTGACTTAATCAGCTCAAAGACTTTCTATTGTAGATTTTCTGTGCTGGTTTTATTACTCAGAATCTCAGACATGAGTGAAATTTCAGTGGGTCTATAGGATCTTAGAGTAGCCTACAGATGATAATTCACAAAATCCTAGAATTCTCAGCCACAGTGCCAAAGAACAAAACAAACAAAACTGCCATCTAACTGAATGACATGGGAAGTAGAATTTTTTTCAGCCCTGACAATACTTACAGTTTTTCCATTAACTGATTAATTTATTCACTTTAAATCAGATTGCAGAAACCCTCTATTCCCAGTCCCCCACTCTCATGGCCCATTACCCCTTCCCTTCATATCTGAAAAAGGGGGAAATCCACCCTGGGTACCAATCTGCTGTTGCAACTGAAGTCACTGAAGCACTAGGCACATCCTCTCCCACTGAGGCCAGACAAGTCAGACCAGTTAGGGGGACAGGATTCACAGACAGACAACAAAGGTTTTCCACAAGACAACAATTATTGTTTAAACATAGACATTAATTTGGGCAAAGACTGTGAAAAAAAATTCAGTTCCTGCCAAGGAATTACCACTTGTGTGAATATCCAAGAAGGAAGATTTTCTTCCCCAATGTACTCCTGAGTAAAGCTTAACCTGTGAAATTACCACTAATTTCTGTGAAAGGAACTTCTGCCGACATGGAGGCACCAGCCATAAGGATCTTGAGCACCATGTCTGTATCTGCCCTGCTGGATATGCTGGAAGTGTTCTATAAGACAGATAATACTGAGTGTGCATCCAACCCCTACAACAATGCAGCTGTGTACCAGAATGGAATTAATGACTACTGCGTCAGTGCACCTGAATATCAAGGCAGACATTGTAACTTGGAAGTAGATGAATGTGTTTCTCATCCTCTCATGAATGAGGCTGTATGCCTGAGTGAAATAAGAAGATATACATGTGTCTGTCCTCAAGAGTATTCTGGTGTGAACTGTGAGTTAGAAATTGCTGACTGTGAATCCCAGCCCTGTCTACATGGTTCGATGTATCAGGATGTTCTTGGACCTTACATTTATGATTATGCAGCTGGATTTCCTGGAGACCAACTTGAACTTAACTTTGACAAAGGTATTATTCAGACTTGTCTGCAGGAAGGTCTATGAGTAAATGGAGGAAATAAGCACTACTGTGACTGTACAGGTAGTGGATTTACAGTTCCTGCTCCAGTAGTTAGGGAACACACATGACCAAGCTGGATATCAGATATATATTTATAGGGGGCCTAAGTTCATCCTATGCTTGTTCTTTGCTTCAGCCTCAGTGAGCCCTTATGGGCCCAGGTTAGTTGATTGTGTAGGTTTTCTTGTAGTGTTCTTGACCTACCTGATTTCTCAAATCCTTTACCCCACTCTTCCACAAAATTCCCCAACCTCCCCATAATATCTATCTGTGAGTCTCTGTATCAGTTTCAGCTGTTGGATGAAGCCATTCAGAAGACAGTTATACTAACCTGTCTGCAAGTATTGCAAAATATCACTAATAGTGTCAGAGGTTGTCTCTCTCTCATGGGATGGGTCAAGTGGAAATAGTCACTGGCTGATCATTCCCTTAATTTGTGTTTCATATTTATCCCCTGAATTTCTTGTAGGCAGGACAAATATTTGGTTGAAAGCTTTGTAGGTGGTTTGGTGTCCCTATCCCTTCACTGGAAGTCATGCATAGTTACAGAAGGTTGCCATTTCAGGTTTCACATTTCCTGTTGCTAGGAATATTATCTATGTCATGCTCATAGATTCCTGAAAGTCTCCCTTGTCCTAAGTTTTTGTCTTGTCCTGGAGCTGCCTTCCTACCCTTCAGTGACTTCAGTTCTCTCACCACCTGTTTTCCTCACACTTGATTTCTCCTGTTCCTCTCCTGGACCCTTCTTCTACCCAATGCTTTTCCTCCATTCAGCTCCAATGTCTTTTCTATTTTTGCTTCTAAGTGAGATTCAAGCATCCTCCATTGGGCCCTCCTTATTACTTAGATTCTTTGGGTCTGTGTATTAGAGTAGGTATATCCAGTACTTTAAGGTTAATATCAATTTATAAACAAGTGCATACCATGTCTTTCTGGGTCTGAGTTATGTCACTGAGGAAGAGATTTTCTAGCCCCATTTATTTTCCTGAAAATTTCATGGTCTCACTGTTTATAATAGTTGAATAATATTCCATAATATAACTGTACTACATTTTCTTCATCCATTATCCAGTTGATGGGCATCTAAGTTAGTTCCAGTTTCTGGATACTATGAGTGAAGCTGCTATGAATATTGCTGAAAATACTGACAAAGTAGAATCCTTGTGGTATGCTGGAACATCTTTTGTATATATGCCCTGAGTATATATCTGAGTATATATCTGGATCTTGTGGTAGAACTATTTGAAATTTTCTAGGAACTACCAAACTGATTTCCAAAGTTTGCTCCTGCGAGCAATAGAGGTATGTTCCCCTTGTTCCACATCCTATATAGCATGTGATGTCCCCTAAGTTTTTATCTTAGCCACGCTTAAAGGTGTAAGATGGAACCTCAGAGTCATTTTGCTTCGCATTCATGATGACTAAGGATGTTGAACATTTCTTTAAATACTTGTCAGTCATTAGAGATTCCTCTGTGGCAAATTATCTATTGAGCTCCATAGAAAATTTTTTATTGGGTTATTCTGTTTCTTGGTGTTTAAGTTTTTGAGTTCTTTATATATGTTGGATATTAGCCCTCTGTCAGATGTAGGGTTGGTAAAGATACTTTCAGATCCTATAGGTTGCCATTTTGTCCTATTCACAGTGTCCTTTGCCTTACAGTATGTTTTCAGTTTCACGAGGTTGTTTATCTTAGTGCCTGAACTATCTGATTGCTTATGTATACTATCATATCATCTCCAAATACTGATACCTTGACTTCTTTTCCAATTTGTATCCCCATTGATCTCTTTTTGTTGTCTTATTACTCTAGAACTTCAAGGAATATATTGAACATATACAGAGAGATTGGGCAGCCTTGCCTTGTCCCTGATTTTAGTGGAATTGCTTTAAGATTCTCTCCATTTAAATTGATATTGGCTATTGGCTTACTGTATATTGCCTTTATTATGTTTAGATATGGACATTATATTCCTGATCTTTCCAAGATATTTATCATGAAGTGGTATTGGAACTAGTCAAAGTCCTTTTCATCATCAAAGTCCTTTTGAAATGATCATGTTGTTTTTCTTTCTTTCAGTTTGCTTATATGATAGATGGCATTGATGAACATTCACATATTGAACCATCCCTTCAGGGATAAACCCTATTTGATCATGGTGGATGATGTTTTTGATGAGTTCTTGGATTCAATTTGTGAGTATTTTGTTGTGAATTTTTGCGTAGATATCCACAAGCAAATTTGTTCTGAAATTTGTTGAGTCTTTGTGTGGTTTAGGTATCAGGGTGACTGTGGCCTCGTAGAATGACTTAGGTGATGTTCCAACAGTTTAGGTTTTGTGGAATAGCTAGAGAAGTACTGGTATTACCTCTTCTTTGAAAGTCTGGTAGAATTCGGCCCTAAAACCATCTAGCCCTGGGCTATTTTTAGTCATGAAACTTTATTTATTACTTGTTTCCTTAGGGATTATAGGGCTACTTAGATTTGTTACCTGACCTTGGTTTAACTTTTTTAAGTGATACCTATCAAGAAAATCATCCATTTCATTAAGATTTTCCAATGTTGTGGAGTGATTTTTTTTCTTTTACAACTCAAACACTGCTTTCCTACCAGTTCTTCTCACAGAGTCCCTCCTCCATCTGTAGTCTCCTTCCCCTCTGAGAAATTGGTGCTACCCTGAGTATCCTCTACCGAGGCACATCAAGTCTCTGCAACATTAAGCACATCCTCCCCTACAGAGATCATCCCTCTACTACGTTCATGCTGGGGACTTATGTCTAGCCTTTGTATGCTCTTTGATTGGTGGCTCAGTCTCTGAGAGCTCCCAGGGCTCCATGTTAGTTGATACTTTTGGCCTTCTTGTGGGGTTCCTATCCCGTTCATGGTATTCAATCCTTCCTCAAACTATTCCATAAGGATCCCTGACTTCTGTCTAATGTTTGGCTGTGAGTATCTGAATCTGTTTCTGTCAGCTCCTGAGTAGAACCTTTCAGAGGACAGTTATGCTAGACACCTGTCTGTACATATAACAGAGTAACACTAGTGGTGTCAGGGATTTGTGATTTCTCATAGAATGGGTCAAGTTGGATCAATTATTGGTAGGCTATTCCTCCAGTCTCTGCTGTATCTTTATAACTGAAATTCTTTTAGAAGGGGCAAATTTTTGGGTGAAATGATTTATGGGTGGATTGGTATTCTTATCCTTCTACTAGGGATTCTGCCTGTCTACAGGAGGTAGCCTCTTCAGGTTTCATGTTTCCACTGTTAGGTATCTTGTCTAAGGTCACTCACATTGACTACTGGGATTATCCCCTATCTACAGTCTCTGAGACTTCCTAGAGATTCCCCAAAGCCCCCAACCCCAGCATCCATTCATTCTCCTGGTCCCTGGGCCAATCTTTTGTCTCTTCCCATACCTGATTCTGCCCCCCTATTCTTCTACCTGAAGATATCAAGTTAGACCAGCATCATTTGTTGAAGATGCTTTCCTTTTTCCATTGTACAGTTTTGACTTCTTTGTCAAAAATCATCTGTCAATAGATCGATGGATTTATTTCTGGGTCTTCAGTTTTACTCCATTGATCAGCCTGTCTGTTCTGTAGCAATATCATGCAGTTATTAACACTATTTCTTTGTAGTACAGCTTGAGGACAGTGATAGTGATTTCTCCAGAAATTCTTTTGTTGTTCCTGATTGTACTTGCAATCCTGGATATTTTTATTTTTCCATATAAAGTAGATAATTACTTTCTCTAGGTCAATAAAAGGTTGTGTTGGAATTTGGTTAGGTATTGAACTGTACTTGTAGATTGCTTTTGATAGGATGGCCATTTTCACTATATTAATCCTACCAATCCACAAGCAATTCTTTCCGTATTCTGATATCTTCTTCAATTTCTTTCTGCAGCGACTTGAAGTTCTACTCATACAGATCTTTCACTTGCTTAGAGTTACACCAAGATATTTTATATTATTTGTAGCTATTGTGAAGGTTGTTGTTTCCCTAATTACTATCTCAGCCCATTCATGATTTGTAAGAGGGAGGGCAACTGACTTTCTTGAGATAATTTTATATTCAGCCACTTTGCTGAAATTGTTTATCACCTATAGGAGTTCTCTGGTAGAATTTCAGGGTTGTTTATGTATACAATAATATCATCTGAACATAGTGATACCTTGAATTCCTCCTTTCCAATTTGTATCACCTTGATTTCTATTTGTGGTCTTACTGCTTTAGCTAAAACTTCAAGTACTGTATTGAATAGATACGGAGAGAGTGGACAGCCTTTTCTTGTCCCTGATTTTACTGGTATGGTTTCAAGTTTCTCCCCACTTAATTTGGTGTTGGCTATTGGCTTGCTGTATATTGCTTTGATTATATTTAGATAGTTTGAATTCTTGATCTCACCAAGACTTTTAACATGAAGGGGTGCTGGATTTTGTTGAAGTCTTTTTCAGTATCTTATGATATGATCATGTGAATTTTTTCTTTCAGTTTGTTTACATAGTAGATTATGTTTGTGGATTTTCATGTATTGAACATTCCCTGCAACCTTGGGATTAAACATACTTAATTATGGTGAAAGATGTTCTTGATATGTTCTTGTATTCAGTTTACATGTATTTTATTAATACTTTTGTGCTGATGTTCAAAAGTGAAATTGATCTGAATTTTTCCTTTTTTGTTGATTCTTTGTGTGGTTTGAGTAGCAGAGTGACTGTAGCTTCATACAGTGAATTAGGTAATGTTCCTTCTATTTGTTTTTTGTGGAATACTTAGGGAAGAATTGGTGTTAGATCTTGTATGAAAGTGTGCTAGAATTCTATGCTAAAACCATATGGCTCTTGGGTGCTTTTGATTGGGAGGCTTTTAATAACTGCTTCTATTTCCTTAGGCCTTATGGGACTGCTTAGATAGCTTACCTGATTTTGATTCAATGTTGGCTGTATCTCTCTAGAAAATCATCCATTTCTTTTAGATTTTCCAGTTTGTGAAGTACAGTCTTTTGAAGTAAGTCATAATGATATTTCTGTTTTTTTTAACTTCCTCAGTTTGTGTTGTTTTCTCTCCTTTTCCATTTCTAATTATGTTAATTTGAATACTGTCCCTGTGCCTTTTAGTTAATTTAGATAAAAGTTTGTCTATCTTGTTGATTTTCACAAAGAACTGGCTCTTGGCTTTATTGAGTCTTTGTATTGTTCCTTTCATTTCTAATCTACTCCTCTTGGATGTGTTTGCTTGCTTTTGTTTTTAAGATTTCAGATATGCTTTTAATTTGTAAGTATGAGAGCTCTCTAATGTCTTTATTAAGCCACTTAGTGTTATGAACTTTACTCTTAACACTGCTTTTATTGTGCTCAATAAGTTTGTGTACATTGAAACTTAATTTTCATTGAATTCTAGAAAGTGTAATTTTTTTCTTTCTTTATTCCCTGATCAAGTGATCATTGACTTGAGAATTGTTCAGTTTCAAAGAATATGTGGGCTTTCTGTTTTTCCTATTAATGTTGAAGTCCAGTCTTCATCTGTAGTAGTCTTATAATAATACAAGAAATTATGTCAATCGTCTTGTATCTGCTGAGAGATTTTTTCCCTCACTATATGGTCAATTTTGAAGAAGGTTTCATCAGATGTTGAGGAAAAAGTATATATTCTTTTTGTTTTAGGGTGAAAGGTTCTGCATGTATCTGTTAAGTCCATTTGGTTCATAACATCCGTTAGTTCTATTGTTTCTTGTTTAGTTTCAGTTTCAACAACTTCTCCACTGGTGACAGTTAGGTGTTAAAGTCTACCACTATTATCCTGTGGTGTTCAATGTGTGATTTGAGATTTAGTAAAGTTTCTTTTACACACGTGGATACCCTTGCTTTTGTGGCATATATTTTTAGAATTGAGATGTCATCTTGGTGGACTTTGCCTTTAAAGAGTATTAAGTGTCCTCTCCGTCTCTCTTGATGACGTTTAGTTGAATGTCGATTTTATTAGATATTAGAATGTCTACTTCAGCTTGTTTCTTGGGTCTATTTGGTCAGATAAGTTTTTCCTGCCTTTTTCTCTGAGGTAGTGTCTACCTTCGTTGCTGAGGTATGATTCTTGTATGCAGCAGAATGATGGATCCTGTATACATATCCAGTTTGTTAGCCCATGTGTTTTCATTGATGGATTGAGTCCAATTATATTGAGAGATATTAATGACAAATGATTACTAATTTCTGTTATTTTGATGTTGGAAGTGGTTCTGTGTGTGCCTGAGCCTCTTCTTTTGCTTTTGTAGTAAGATGATTAATTTCTTTTGTTTTCTTGATCATAGTTTCCCTCCTTATAGTTTTCCTTCTAGTAGTCTCTGTAGGGCTGGATTAGAAGAAAGTTATTGTTTAACTTTAGATTTTTTTCATGGATTACCTTGGTTTCCCATCTATCATTGAGAGCTTGGCTGGGTATAGTTGTCTGGGCTGACATCTGTGTTCTCTTATACTTTGCAAGACGTCTGTCCTGGATCTTCTGGCCTTTAGAATCTATGTTGATAAGTCAGGTATAATTCTTATATGTCTATCTTTATTTGTTACTTGGCCTTTTTCCTTGCAGCTTTTATTATTCTTTCTTTGTTCCATACATTTGTGTTTTCATTATTATACGGCAGGAGGATTTTCTTTTCTGGTACAATCTATTTGGGGCTCTGTAAACTTTTTGTATGTTTATAACCATCTCTTTCTTTAGATTAAGGATCTTTTCTTCAATTTTGCCGAAATTGTTTTCTTGTCCTTTGAACTGGGAATCTCACACTTTTCTATTCCTATTATCCGTAGGTTTGGTTTTTTTTTCAAAGTGTTCCATATGTCCTACATATTTTAACTTAGAATTTTTTTTTATATTTGGCATTTCCTTTGACCAATGTATCAATTACTCCTATAGTATGGTATCTTCTATGCCTTAGTTTCTTTCTTCTATCTCTTGTATTTGGTAAGGATACAAAATATTGAAGTCTTCCACTATTAATGTTTGTGGTTCAAAGTATGATTTATGCTTTAGCAATATGGATCTTTTACCAATGAGGAAATTATTGTATTTGTGGCAAAGATAATCAATATTGAGATGTTATCATGGTGGAGTTTCTCTTTGATGAGTATGAAGTGTACTTTCCTATCTCTTTTGATTAATTTTGGTTGAAAGGCTATTTTATTAAATATTAGAATGGTTACTCACACTTGTTTCTTGGGACTGTTTGCTTGGAAAATCATTTTCTAGCCCTTTACTTTGAGATTAATTTTAGCTTTCTTGCTGAACTATGTTTCTTTTATAAAACATAATGATGGATCCTGTTCTTTTGCATCCATTCTGTTAGCCTGTGTATTTTTCTTGGTCAATTGGCTCCATTGATGTTGCTAGATGTTAATGACCAATTATTATGAATTCCTGTTATTTTTCTATAGTGGTGGTAGTGTGTGTGTGTGTGTGTGTGTGTGTGTGTGTGTGTGTGTTTCCTTGTTTCCTTTCTTTTGGTTTCCTAGTCTGGAACCTTCTCCAAAACTCACCATATAGTTGGTCAGAAAGCAAGCCTCAACAGATACAAGGAAATTGAAATAACTCTTTGTATATTATTAGACCACTATGGATTAAAGTTGGACTTTCACAATAACAGAAACAACAGAAAGCCTACAAACTCATGAAAACTGAACAACTCTCTATTCAATGATCTCAGCATCAGAGAAAAATAAAGAAATTAAGGACTTTCTAGAATTCAGTGAAAATGAATTGGGTACAGAGATAAGCAGAATTCTCAACAGAGGAATCTCAAATGTCTAAGAAGTACTTAATGAAATGCTCAATGAACTTTGTTATAATGGAAAGGCAAATCAATATGACTCTGAGATTCCCGTATGTCTGTCAGAATGGCTAACATCACAAACTCAAGTAACAGCACATGTTGGTGATGATATGAAGCAAGTGGAACATTCCTCTATTGCTGGTGGGAATACAAACTTGTACAACTGCTTTGGAAATAAATTTTGTAGTTTCTCAGAAAACTAAGAAAATTTTACCTCAAGACCCATCTGTACAACTCCTGGGCATATACCCAAGTGACTATAGCATAGTGTCATTTGTTCATCTGTCATCATAACAGCTTTATTCATAACTTCCAGGAACTGGAAAAAGCCTGGCTATCCCTCAAATAAGAATATATAAAGAAAATATGTTGGCAGTATTCAATGGAACACTCTTCAGCCATTAAAAACAAAGATATTCTGAAATTTACAGGCAAATGGATGAAGCATGAAACTATAATCTTGAGTGAAGTACACAGACCAAGAAAGACACATATAGTATGTACTCAGTTATAATTGAACAATGGCCATAAAGTGGAGGATAACCAGGCTGTAATATCCACAGACTCAAACTAGCTGGGCAGTATAGAGTGTCCAAGGGAGGATGTGTAAATCTCACTCAGAAGTGGATACAAAATATTCATCATAAGGGGATGAAGAGAGGGAAATAGGTAGGAAGAGGAAATGAGGAGAGTTAACGGGATGGCAACCACACAAGGGGTGAGAGGGCTCGAAGTAAGAATGAAATTGGTGGGGTGTATCTCTGAGACTAGCTGGAGACCTGGAATGGGGGAGGCTATGGATGTCTATGGGTGTGACGCTAGTTGAAATTCCTACTTTTGAGGAATATAGAAACTGATGTAGCCCCTGCCTGGTTCTTTGGGCTGGGGCAGACACAGAGTCGGTCTGCTCCTGTCCTGTGGAGATACTGAATCCTGAGTCATCCCAGAAGAGCCACTGCACTCAGAGCAGCCAGTAAGAACTCCATCTCACTCCCTAAGCCCCAGAGATACATCTGGGAACCAGGGACATTCAGGCCACAGCAGCAACCCAAACCCCGCCCCTCCGGAATTCCACTTCCCTTCTGCCCGTGCATGGTACTTTGGGCTGGGGCAGACACAGAGTCGGTCTGATCCTGTCCTGTGGAGACACTGAATCCTGAGTCATCCCAGAAGAGCCACTGCACTCAGAGCAGCTGATGAGCCACTGCACTCAGAGCAGAAGGATTTCCAGATCCAAGAGGTGGCCTGAGTCCCAGGATTTCTTCCACCCAGGAGATTAGGGGCATAAGACCACAGAGACATCTGGACTCTCAGGAGCTCTGCAACAAGCAAGATAACTGGAAATACAGACTCCAGTCTTACATAGTGAGGATAGGTAACACTAGAGTTAACCAGATGGTGAAAGGCAAGTGGAAGAACATAAGCAACAGAAACCAAAGTTTCTTGGCATCATCAGTACACAGTTCTCCCAATATAACAAGCCCTGGACACCCCATCACACTTGAAAAGCAGGATTCAGAATTAAAATCACTTCTCATGATGATGATAGAGGATTATAAGAAGGAATTAAGTAACTCATTAAAGAAATACAGGAGAGTACAAGTAAACAGGTAGAAGCTCTTAAAGAGGAACCACAGAAATCCCTTAAAGAACTGCAAGAAAACACAAAAAAAGGAATTAAACAAAAACATTCAGGATCTGAAAATGGAAATAGAAACAATAAAGAAAGCTCAAAGGGAGACAACCATGGAGATAGAAAACCTAAGAAAGAGATCAGGAGTCATAGACTCAAGCATCACCAACCGAATACAAGAGATAGAAGAGAGAATCTCAAGTGCAGAAGATACGGTGGAAAATATTGACACAGTTGTCAAAGAAAGTGCAAAATGCAAAAAAATCCTAACTCAAAACATGCAGGAAATCCAGGACACAATGAGAAGACCAAACCTAAGGATAATAGGTATAGATGAGAATGAAGATTCCCAAATTAAAGGACCAATAAATATCTTCAACAAAATTATTGAGGAAAACTTCCCTAACCTAAAGAACAAGATGCCCATAAACATACAAGAAGCCTACAGAACACCAAATAGACTAGACCAGAAAAGAAATACCTCCCGTCACATAATAATCAAAACATCAGATGCAAAAAACAAAGAAAAAATACTAAAAGCAGTAAGGGAAAAAGGTCAAGTAACATACAAAGGCAGACCTATAAGAATTACACCAGACTTCTCACCAGAGACTATAAAAGCCAGAAGAGCCTGGACGGACATCATACAGACCCTAAG
Source organism: Grammomys surdaster (assembly GCF_004785775.1). Lineage (NCBI taxonomy): Eukaryota > Metazoa > Chordata > Mammalia > Rodentia > Muridae > Grammomys > Grammomys surdaster. The sequence continues at coordinate 504,328 of NW_021604992.1, forward strand.
AGAACACAATTGCCAGCCCAGATTACTATACCCAGCAAAACTCTCAATCACTATAGATGGTGAAACCAAGATATTCCATGACAAAACCAAATTTGCACAGTATCTTCTCACAAACTCAGCACTTGAAAGGATAATTGATGGAAAATGTCAACACAAGGAGGGAAACTACAACCTAGAAAAAGCAAGGAAGTAATCTTCCAACAGCCCCAAAAGAAGATATCTATACAAACATAATTCTACCTCTAATAACAAAAATAATAGGAAGCCACAATTAGTTTTCCTTAATATCTTTTAACATCAATGGTCTCAATTCCCCAATAAAAAGACGCAGACTATCAGACTGGATACACAAACAAGACCCAGAATTTTGCTGCATACAGGAAACACACCTCAGTGACAAAGACAGACACTACCTCAGAATAAAAGGGTGGAAAACAATTTTCCAAGCCAATGGTCGCAAAAAACAACCTAGAGTAGCCATTCTAATATCAAATAATATTGACTTTCATCCAAAATTAATCAAAAAAGATAAGGAAGGCCACTTCATACTCATCAAAGGAAAAATCTACCAAGGTGAACTCTCAATTCTGAACATCTATGCTCCAAATGCAAGGGCACCTACATACATAAAAGAAACTTTACTAAAGCTCAAAACACACATTACACCTCACACAATAATAGTGGGGGATTTCAACACCCCACTCTCAGCAATGGACAGATCATGGAAACAGAAACTAAACCGAGACACTTTGACATTAACAGAAGTTATGAAACAAATGGACTTAACAGACATCTATAGAACATTTCATCCTAAAACAAAAGAATATACCTTTTCCTCAGCACCTCATGGTACCTTCTCCAAAATAGACCATATAATTGGTCACAAAACAGGCCTCTACAGATACAAAAAAGATTGAAATAATCCCTTGCATTTTATCAGATCACCACAGACTAAGACTGGTCTTTAACAATGACAAAACCAATGGAAAACTCACTTGCACATGGAAACTGAACAACTCTCTACTCAATGATGACTTGGTCAAGGAAGAAATTAAAGACTTTAGAATTCAATGAAAATGAGGACATATCATACCAAAACTTGTGGGACTCCATGAAGGCAGTGCTAAGAGGAAAACTCATAGCTCTAAGTACCTACAAAAAGAAACTGGAAAGAGCACACACTAACAACTTGACTGCACAACTAAAAGCTCTAGAACAAAAAGAAGCAAATACACCCAGGAGGAGTAGAAGGCAGGAAATAATCAAACTCAGGGCTGAAATCAACCAAATAGAAACAGAAAGAACAATACAAAATATCAATAAAACCAGGAGCTGGTTCTTTGAGAAAATCAACAAGATAGATAAACCGCTAGCCAGATTAACCAGAGGGCACAGAGACAGTATCCAAATTAATAAAATCAGAACTGAAAAGGGAGACATAACAACAGAAACGGAAGAAATTAAAAAAATCATCAGATCCTACTACAAAGACCTATACTCATCAACACTGGAAAACCTGGATGAAATGGACAATTTCCTAGACAGATACCAGGTACCAAAGTTAAACCAGGAGCAGATAAACCATCTAAATAGTCCCATAACCCCTCAGGAAATAGCAGCAGTCATTAAAAGTCTCCCCACTAAGAAAAGCCCAGGACCAGATGGTTTTAGTGCTGAATTCTATCAGACCTTCAAGGAAGACCTAATACCAATTCTCTTCAAACTATTCCACAAAATAGAAACAGAAGGAACACTACCCAATTCGTTCTATGAAGCTACAATTACACTCATATCCAAACCCCACAAGGACCCGACAAAGAAAGAGAACTTCAGACCAATCTCCCTTATGAACATCGATGCAAAAATACTCAATAAAGCAAACCGAATCCAAGAACACTTGAAAACAATCATCCATCATGATGAAGTAGGTTTTATCCCAGGAATGCAGGGATGGTTCAATATTCGGAAATCCATCAATGTAATCCACTATATAAACAAACTATATATCCACTATATAAAAAGAAAAAAACCACATGATCATCTTACTAGATGCTGAGAAAGCATTTGACAGAATTCAACATCCCTTCATGATAAACGTCTTGGAAAGATCAGGAATTCAAGGCCCCTACCTAAACATAGTAAAAGCAATTTACAGAAAACCAGTAGCCAACATCAAGCTAAATGGAGAGAAACTTGAAGCAATCCCACTAAGATCAGGGACTAGACAAGGCTGCCCACTCTCCCCCTACCTATTCAATATAGTACTGGAAGTCCTAGCCAGAGCAATTAGATAACAAAAAGAAGTCAAATGGATACAAATAGGAAAGGAAGAAGATAAACTTTAACTATCTGCAGATGATATGATAGTATACTTAAGTGACCCTAAAACTTCAACCAGAGAACTCCTAAACCTGATAAACAACTTCAGCAAAGTGACTGGATATAAAAACAACTCAAACAAATCAGCAGTCTTCCTCTACTCGAAGGACAAACAGGCTGAGAAAGAAATTAGGGAAATGACACTCTTCACAATATAATATAATTATAATATTCACAAATAATATAAAATATCTTGATGTGAATCGAACCAAGCAAGTGAAAGGTCTGTATGACAAGAACTTCAAGTGTTTGAAGAAAGAAATCAAAGAAGATCTCAGAAGATGGAAAGAACTCCCATGGTCATGGATTGGCAGGATTAATATAATAAAAATGGCCATCTTGCCAAAAGCAATCTACAGATTCAGTGCAATCCCCATTAAAATCCGAACTCAATTCTTCACAGAGTTAGAAAAGGAAATTCTCAAATTCATATGGAATAACAAAAAAAACAGGATAGCGAAAACTATTCTTAACAATAAAAGAACTTCAGGAGGAATCACCATCCCTGACCTCAAGTTGTACTACAAAGCAATAGTGATAAAAACTACCTGGTATTGGTACAGAGAAAGGCAGGAAGATCAATGGAATAGAATTGAAGACCCAGAAATGAACCCACACTCCTATGGTCACTTTATGTTTGACAAAGGAGCTAAAACTGTCCAGTGGAAAAAGGACAGCATTTTCAACAAATGGTGCTGGTTCAACTAGAGGACAACATGTAGAAGAATGAAAATTGATCCATTCTTATCTCCTTGTACAAAGCTCAAGTCTAAGTGGATAAAGGACCTCCACATAAAACCAGATACACTGAAACTAATAGAAGAGAAGGTGGGGAAGAGTCTTGAATCCTTGGGCACAGGGGAAAAGTTCCTGAACAGAACACCAATGGCATATGCTCTAAGATCAAGAATTGACAAATGGGACTTCATAAAATTACAAAGTTTCTGTAAGGCAAAGGACACTGTCAATAGGACAAAATGACAACCAACAAATTGGGAAAAGATCTTTACCAATCCTTCAACTGATAGAGGGCTAATATCCAATATATACAAAGAACTCAAGAAATTAGACTCCAGACAACCAAATTACCCTATTAAAAAATGGGGTATAGAGCTTAACAAAGAATTTTCAACAGAAGAAACTCAAATGGCCAAGAAGCACCTAAAGAAATGTTCAGTATCCTTAGTCATCAGGGAAATGCAAATTAAAACAACCCTGAGATTCCATCTCACACCAGTCAGAATGGCTAAGATTAAAAACTCAGGTGATAGTAGATGCTGGCAAGGGTCTGGAGAAAGAGGAACACTTCTCCACTGTTGGTGGGACTGCAAGATGGTGCAACCACTTTGGAAATCAGTCTGGCGGTTCCTCAGAAAATTGGACATAGCATTACCTGAGGATCCAGCTATACCACTCCTAGGCATATACCCAGAAGATGCTCGAACATATAACAAGGACATATGCTCAACTATGTTCATAGCAGCCTTATTTATAATAGCCAGGAGCTGGAAAGAACCCAGATGTCCTTCAACTGAGGAATGGATTCAAAAAATGTGGTATATTTACACAATGGAGTATTACTCAGCTATTAAAAACAATGAATTCGAGAGGTTCCTAGGTAAATGGATGGAACTAGAAATTATCATCCTGAGTGAGATAAGCCAATCACAAAAGAACACACATGGTATTCACTCACTGATTATTGGATATTAGCCCGGAACCTTGAAATGCCCAAGATGCAACTCACAGGCCACATTAAGCTCATAAAGAAGGAAGACCAAGTGGGGGTGATTCGGTCCTTCTTAGAAGGAGCAACAAAATACTCAAGGGAGCAAATATGGAGACAAAGTGAGGGACAGAACCTGAAGGAGGGGCCATCTGAAGACCATTCCACCTGAGTATACATCTCATGTGCAGTCACCAAAGGTAGATGCTGATGTGGAACTCAGGAAGTGCATGCTGATAAGAGCCTGATATGGATGTCTCCTCAGAGGTCTTCAAGAGTCTGACATATTCAGAGGCAGATGCTCACAACTAGCCATTGAACTGATCATGGGGTTCTCAATGGAGGAGTTAGTGTGAAGACTGAAGGAGCTGAAAGGATTTGTGGCCTCATGAGGAGAGCAACAATACCAACCAACCACAGCTCCCAGGGTTTAAACCACCAGCCTGGAAGCACTTAGGGAGGGATACAGGGCTTCAGCTGAATATGTAAGAGTGGAGGGCCCTGCTGGGCATAGGTGGAAGAAGAGAACCTTGACCCCATGAAGGCTGGATGCCCCAAGGGGTGGGAATTTTGAGGGTGGGGGAGGTGGGAGTGGGGGGGTAGATAGAGGTTACATCCTCAGAGAAGAAGGAGGAGGGGTGAGGGGATAGGGGATTCCTGGGTGGGTGGGGGATGGGGTAAGGGGACAACATATTAAATGTAAATAAAACATCCAATAAAACAATAAAAAAAAAAAAGACACTGATGTAGCTACCTTCTATAACCAGGCAGGACTTCGAGTGGAAGAAGGGGACCTTAACCCACCCACAAAGCCTGCAACCCAAAGATATACAGAGATAAAGATGGAACAGAGATTGTGGGGATCGCCATCCAATGACTGGCCCAACTTGAGACTGATCCCTTCGGATAGAGTCAATAGTATTGATGATATGTAGACAGGAACTTAACATAACTGTCTCATGAGAGGCTTTAACCAGCAGCAGATGGAAGCAAGTATAGATACTCTTGACTAAAATTCAGGCAGAACTTGGAGAGTCTTGTGTAAGGGGTGGGAGATAGAATTCAGTGAACTGGAGGGGGTCAAAGACACCACAAGAACACGTACAGAGTCAACTAACCAGGGCCAAGAGGGCTCACAGAGACTGAACCAGCAACTAAAGAGCATGAAGGGAGTAGACTAGGCTCTCACATATTTGTAGTAGATATGTAGCTTTACGTATATGTGGTTCTCCTAACAATTGAAGTGGGGGATATCTTTGATTCTGTTGCCTGTGATTTGTTCCCTTTCCACCACCTGGACTGCCTGATGGGCCTCAGTGAGAGAAAAGGTACTTAGTTCTGCTGGGATTAGATATCACTGGGTGGGGTGTTACCCAAGGGAGTCTTCCTCTTTTCTGAGGAGAAGGGGAATAAAGGGGGCAGGAATTTGTAAGGATGAGACTTGGAGAAGAGGAGGGGACTTTGTAATTGGTTTGTAATATGAATAAAAAAATAAATTATGAAAAAGAAAAGAAGACAAAAGAGAATATGGACATCTAAGATAGACATCTAAACACTTAAAAATTTAAATGCAATTTTAACAAAAACACATACAACATTAAGAGGAAGTAACAGAATGAAGCTCAAAAGATTAATGAAAAATTATTAAGTGGTTAAAATCTGCAACAATTGTAGCTGCCTGCAGCCATGGACAAACTGGATTCATCTGAAAGGGGGGCTGGAAATGAAAAAGGGGAGATATAGAGGTGACAAAAGCATGATGCTAAGACAAAGTTTTCTGATCAAGGCTCAAAGTTTAATATTCAGCTCTTCTAATTTAAAGAGAAAGCCCCACCAAACCCATTCTTGTTCCAACCAGAGGTGGGTGGGGGATTCCATCCTTTGTCACAGCCAGAGATATCTCTAGGCAAGATCAGTGGGCAGTCTATTCTCTAAGTTCCTGTAGCAGGCTGTAGGATCATCCAAGGTGGGTAACTCCACCTAGATCCTATTATTTGGTCTATTGTGGTAAACAAGGTCTTTCCGGCCCGCTCAAGGCTGGGGGTAGGGCACATACAGTAAACTAAATTAATGAGATGAATTTCTCCTGATGCAGAGCCAATAACATAACTGTTACAGCTAGAAGGATCAGTAACTGCTGGTACGTGAAGTCTAGCCAAACTACTCATCCAGTGAGGTGAGTGTAGCCACAGCTCTCACTTGTAATTACTGATGATGCCCATGCTCTTCCCTCACACAGACACAGAGTGCTCTGCTCCTCTCCAAACTAGCAGCACATTAGCAGCTGGGCTACCTCAAGCAAGGACATTATTTTTTTGTTAGGGTCTGTATCACTGTGGGAGGATCATGGGTAACTTGCATACAGTAATAAACTCCCAAATCCTCAGCCTCCACTCTGCTGATTTTGAGTGTGAAATCTGTTCCTGACCCACTGCCACTGAACCTATCAGGAACCCCAGATTCCAGTTCAGAAACAGAATAAATTAGAAGCTGTGGAGACTGGCCTGGCCTCTGTAAAAACCAACTCAAATAGGTGTCTCCATAACTATCCAAGAGACTCTGACTTGACCTGCAAGATATGGAGGCTGGTTGTCCAATGGTAACCGATAAAGTGTGTGGAGTCTGGGTCATCACAACATCCCCATTGATTCCTGAAATTATAATAAAACAGTGTGAAGTCATGTGCAAATTTTGCAAAAAATCGTGAATTATTTTAGGTTACTCATTTCAAGTGAGATTCTGGTATGCATTATGATTTTTTTTTACTATAGCAAATGCTTTTTCACAAAACAATTCAGCTGAAGATCCTAAGGTCATATACTTTTCCCATCTACACTAGAATCTTCATCTTAGCACAAATCCTATCTCATCTGTCATTTCTCATTATTATGTGACTGAACCTCATATGTCCATCTTAGAAAATACGACCTGCCTCACCACACATGGACAGCCCACATTGCCAGTCAGAGCTCACCCTTTATCCCCAGGGATTCTCCTCCTGCATCTCATTCTCTACTTACCCAGAATCCAAAGCAATAACAGAAACAGGGGCTGTACAGGACTCATCATTTTGAGGAGATGAACTTAGGAAAGTGATAACTGAAAGCAAGAATACAGCTGAGCTTTTATCTTAGTACAGCAAGGTAAGGACATCCCTAGGGAGGAATATGCAAATATCCTGCCCCACATAGCAGTGTACATAGAGGATAGTTTTGTGGGCTTCTTGTACTTTTAAAATAACTCACACAGGTCTTCTGTATCAGGAGGAATGTAATAATACAAAATGTGTTGACTGATGGGAGTCTAGTGGAATGCTGAAAGACTGACAAAGTGTTTCAAATCTATTTGCATTTATTATAGTTTCTTTTGAAATAAACTATTGATGTAGATTCTGGTAATTCTCCAACTCTCTCATGAATAAGGTATCCTCGAATTGCAACAAGCAGTTTTTGGAAATAAAATATCTGTTACAATGTTTCTATGTTCTTGAGTACACTGAAATTGAGAGAGAGGACAAAAAAACAAACAGGAGGAATACCTCATAATTTAGTGAGACTGTCATTACTAAAGTTGAGAGTACATTTTTTATTTTTACTTCCAGACTGTCCAGTCTATCATTAAGTAGTTTCTGGTGCTCTCTTCTGGTGAATGTTAAAAATATCTTAACAAAATCAGGTGGGCTGTTGCCAAGTCTATGCTGCTGGAAATTAGCAAGAGAAGGTAAACAAGAGTATAGCAGGGACTCTATCTCCCTTTCTATGGCTGCCTTCAGAAACACTGCCTACTTCTAAAATATGCTCTCAGCAGATGGTGGCACAAGCAACTCAGCTGTGTCAGTCCAACAATTTACTTTTCTTCCCTGTTGAGTGTTTGTTATGACTTGTATCACTGTGGGCTGGAGAATTTTCTATGCTCGTGGGAGTGATAAATTTCAGCATCTTCAGACTCTAAGCTACTGCTGTTGAGAGTAAAATGCATCACAGACCCACTGCCATTAGACATTTATGAGACACTATGTTTCAAAATGGATACCAAATAAATTAGGGGCCTAGGAGATTTCCCTGGTTTCTACTGATAACAAACCATGCCGATGGGCAGTGCTCTCATTAAACTGGTTAGTAGTGCAACCAGAAACAATAGAAACAGAGTTATCTGGATGTCACATTGGGCATGTGTCATTGGAAATGCAATATAGATTGTTATTCATACCACTGGAAAAATGTCCTTGAAAAACATGCAGTAATGAACACAGTACAACTTCTGGATATAATCTTTCTCAGTCTGTTTGTCCTTTACACATAGGAAGTCTACTGATTTTTGTGCATCAGTTTTCTCTCTCGATACCATGCTGAAAATGTTTATCACCTGCAGAAGTTTTCTGGTGAAGTTTTTAGAGATTTTATACATAAAATCAAATTATCTGTCAATAAGGACACTTTGAATTCTTCCTTTCCTATTTGCATCCTTTTGATCTCTTTCAGTTATCTCCCTGCTATTGCCAAGACTTTGAGTGCTTTCGTTTTTCCATTGTATGGTTTTAGATTCTTTGTCAAAAATCAAGTGTCTAAAAGTATATGGGTTTACTTCTGGGTCTCACATTTGATTCTATTATTCCACCTGTCTGTATCCATAGCAATACCATGGAGTTTTTATTAGTATTACTCTGTAGTATAGCTTGAGAACTGAAATGATAATGACTCCAGAAGTTCTTTAATTTTTCAGGATTTTTTTTTGCTATTCTGTTTTTTTATTGTTGCTGTTGTTGTTGCTTGTTTTGTTTTTTGTTTTTGTTTTGTTTTGCTTTTGCTTTTTGTTTGTTTGGGTTTTTGTTTTGTTTTGTTTTGTTTTGTTTTTCCCCATGAAGTTGAGATTTGCTCTTTCAAGATCTATTAAATTGTGATGCAATTTTGATGGGAATTGCATTGAATCTGTAGATTGTTTTTTATAAAATATCTATTTTCACTATGTTACTCCTACCCATCCATGAGAATGGGAGATCTTTCCATATTTGAATGCCTTGTTCAATTTCTTTTTTAGATACTTAAATTTCTTATCATATAGGTCTTTTACTTGCTTAGTTACAGTTACAACAAGATCTTTTATATTGTTTGTGGCTATTATGAATGTTAGAATTTCTTCTAGGCTCTGTCCCACAGTTACCTGGCAACATCCAAGTATGCCTGACTTAGTATAAAAAGAGTTGTTTGCCCCTTCCTCTCTCTCTTGCTCTCCTACCCTCTTCCCCCTCTATCTAATAAAATAAT
>NW_021604992.1:513706-519922 GCF_004785775.1 Grammomys surdaster
TCTCTCTTGCTCTCCTACCCTCTTCCCCCTCTATCTAATAAAATAATCGTGTGATTTTCCTTTATGTTTGTTTAGATACAGGATTACATAGATAGATTTTTGTATAATGAATCATCCCTGTATCCCTAGGATGAAGCCCACTTGATCATGGTGAATGACATATTTAATGTCAGTCTGATGGTTCCTCAGAAAACTGAAAATAGTTATACTTGAGATCACAGCTATACCATTCCAGGGCATATATCCAAAAGATGCTCCAACATATAACAAGGGCACATGCTCCTCTATTTTCATATCAGTCTTATTTATAATAGCCAGAAGCTGGAAACAGCCCAGATGTTTCTCAACAGAGGAATAGTTACAAAAAATGTGGTACATTTACACAATGAGTACTACTCAGCTATTAAAAAACAATTACTTCATGAAATTCACAGGAAATGGATGGAGCTTGAAAATACCATCCTGAGTGAGGTCATCAAATCACAAAAGAACACACATGGTATGTACTCACTGATAAACAGATATTAATGAGAAAGAAAACAATAAAAAGCTCAGAATATCTACAATACAACTTACAGACCATATCAGACCATATGAAACTCAAGAAGAAGGAAGGCTACATTAAACTGTAGATGCTATAGTCCTACCAGAAGGGAAAAGAAAATCATCTCATTAGGTAGAAGAAAGAGAGATCTTGGGGGAGGGGATGAGGTGGAGGGAAAAGGGGAGGCTGGTTCAGGTAATGGAGGAGGTGGGGGGAAAATACAGAGGATCAAGAATTTGAAAGGAGGTATATAACAGTGGGGGAGGGGGAACAGGAGTGTAGCCACTAGAAAGTCCAAAGTCTCAGATGCCAGGGACCCAAGAAGTTCTGAGGACCCAACAGAGAGGTCATTAGCAAAACTACCCAACAAAGGTGAGATGGAACTTCTCGAGACCATATCCAGTGGATAGGTAAGGATCCTAGTTGAGGGATGAGACCACCCACTTACTTAAAAAATAATAATCCAGAATTCCTCCTGTCAAAAGTAAATGTAGGGACAAAGTGTTGAGCAGAGACTGAAGGAAAGGCCATCCAGAGACTGCGTCACCTAGATATCCATCCTGTTTGCAGAAAACAAACCCAGACACTATTGCTAATGCCAAAAAGAGACTGGTATAGCTGTCCACTGAGGGGCTCTGCCAGAGCCTGACCATTACAGATGTGGAAGTAAGCAGCCAAAACATTGGACTGAGTGTGGGGACTCCTGAGGGGTCAGGGCAAGGACTGAAGGAGCTGACAGGGTTTGCAACTCCATGGAAATAACAAAAATATCAAACAACTAGACCCCACACACACAGCTCCCAGGTACTAAACCACCAACCAAAGAGTACACATGAAGGGACCCATGGCTCCGGCCGCATATGTAGCAGAGAATGGCTTTATCTGGCATCGATGAGAGGAGGGGCCTTGGTCCTTTGAAGGCTTAATGCCCCAGTGTACAGGAATGCCAGGGCAATGAGGTGGAAGTGGGTGGGTGGGTGAGGGAGAACCCTTATAGAAGCTTGAGACAGGGGAAAGGGATGGGGTGTTGTGGAAGGGAAACAGGGAAGATTGTCTTATTCTTGTTAAGGCTTCCTTTGTGACTTAGAATAAAACCTGTTTAGAATGTCGATGGGATACTAAGAAGGATGTATAGTATATATGTATGCATGATGGGTGGGATGTATTTTAGATGTTGTTTTTGTTTTGTTTTGTATTAGGTAGTGTCTCCATGATCCCAGGGATGAGGCTGAAATTTTGTTATTCTTCCTCATCATCGATCATAGCAGCGTCAAATCTCATGGGCCCCTTTTGGTTTCTTTTTATGTTTTTAGGATTTTCAGGTAAGGCCATTCAGGGTTAAGATATTATGTCATCTCCTTTTCTAAGGACAAACATTGTCTTTAGATCCTGAATGAGACAACAAAAAATTCCTTAATGGGGAGCAGAAACTTTGGAACTCAAAGGAAGAGTCATTTGTTAGTCTTTGTTTAAGTAGAGCTCTTTTTTATTTGTCATGTGTACTCAAGCAGGCTACAAGTAGAATTGTTGAACTGTCCATCAGTCTAGGCCAAAGTTTATTTATTTTCACAATTCTACATCTGTAACATGCAGCAGGGTTTATGTCTTTTACCTCTCTTCTTAGTATTTTAGTTCTTAAGAACTAGTATTCTTAGTTTACATTTACATCTATAACTCCCTGGTCTGTTAATCAGGGGCTAACTGTATGGTGGAGAAAAGTAGTCAGCTGGCCAATGGTATTCTTATTTTTTTGTTGTTGTTGTTTTCTTATGTATTTAATCTTTTTATTCCATTTATTGGGGTCAATGCTGGTGAAGCAGACATGAAGGATGTGGCCTTCAAGCAATTTACATTTGTGACTTCAGTACCAAGGGCTAACATTGGTCTTTGCTGTTAGAAACCAATGGGGAGGGGGTTGAGTGGGGTGTTGTGCTGCCTATATAAGTTAGAGACTAAACACACAGAGATTCAACTTTAGAACACTCACCTATCCTGAACCAACATTCTTAGTCAGTAGACTCAAGCTAAGTGTTAAATGAGACTTTAAAAAATTTTAATTAATTTAGTAACATCCTAAATGTTGTTCCCCCAGTCAGTCCCTCCTTCATAGAGTTCTTCCTACCATCTGCTATCCTTTCATATCCTCCCTCCCTTTCTCTTCTGAGAGGGTGGACTCCTTCCTGGCTATCCTGGATGCTAGCACATCATGTCTCTGCCAAATTAGGGTCATCCTCTTCCAGTAAGGCTACATAAGCTGCCTGTCTGCTATATATGTGATGGAGATCTCCTTCCAGTAAGTGTATGTTCTTTGGTTGATGACTCAGACTCTGAGAGCTCTTATCCATAAGAAAGTAGTTTGGGGCTGGTCAGGTGCCATAAAATTCCAGTGTCCAGCCTGGCTGGCACCAGTTCTTTGAGGAAGGCAGCAATGGGGTATAGAGTCAGTGGTCAACGCCAAAGTTTATTTTTGGCAGTTCTTCAACCTATAACTTTTGACTATTATAGGATCAAAAGCCATTGGCTTCTGGTAATAAAATCTTTCTGTTAGCAAGGGGATTAAAATGGAAAAAAAACCCTAATTGTTTGAGCTCCCCTCTCTCTGGCTCAATGTCCTCTCCTTGTCCAGGCAACACACTTGGAACTTGTTACCTCTTCATGAACTAGAGAAAAAAGAAAAGTAGAAAAAGAAAATCATTTACACAGATAGGATGCACAGACACACATATTCATACATTCTGATCCAGCCTGACAACCTGTCCCAGCTCCACAACTGCTCATGCATACTTACATATATACAGACATATGTACACATATACATATGACATACACACAAACATATATATACATTTGAATGGATGTGGCAGAGACTCTCAAACCAATACATTGTTTCTTTCCTCTGGCCATTTTATACCTTTTGTTGTTGTTGTTGTTGTTGTTGCTCAGGGTAATTTGCTTTTTTTAATTTTTAAATTTTATTTAATCTTTATTTATATTCTATATTTTATCTTCCTCATGGTCCACCCTCTGACTGTTCCACATCCCATATTTCCTCTTCACTCCCTGTCTCCACAAGGATGTCTTTATCCCCCCACCCTCCACCCCACCAGATCTTATCACTCCCTGGGGCCTCCAGTCTCTTAAGGGTTAGGTGCATATTCTCTGACTGAATCCAGACCTAACAGTCCTCTGCTGTATATGTGTTGGGAGCCTTATATCAGCTAGTGTAGTATGCTGCCTGGTTGGTGGTCCAGTGTCTGAGAGATCTTGAGGGTCCAAGGTTAATTAAGATTGCTGGTCCTCCATTTCATACCATTTTAGAGAAAAGTTCTTTAGAAAATTACCTCATAGATAAAATTTTACACAAAACGGTAATTACAGAAGGATATTGATAGTGAGTTCAAAGTAGTGTTTAATTCTTTATGCTCATTATAAGTTTAAAGCAACAAATTTTACATGGCCTCTCTTTATCATAGTGCACACCTGGAGCTTTATCCTTGAACCTGACCTAAAATGAATGTTTTCCCTTGGCCACAAATATGTCCCAAGCCTATTTCTTTTTTTAGTGTAACTGTGAAAGCTCATTGTACCCTTTATTGTACAGCCTTTACTTACTAATCTATGATAAATGGGCACATTCTATTCTTGATTCTGACTGTATTATATCTTTCTGGCAAAACAAGACTATCTCTCAAAACTTTCTTCCTAAAATTATTTGAATCAAATCAGAAATTCAATAAAGTCATTAATTCATCTAAACAGCATTAATTCATGAAAGATATCTTCACGTTGTATTGCAGGAAATTTGCTCAATAGGATCAGGTGATGCCCAGGAATCATTAGGCTGTGTTATAGTGATAGGAAAAAGACATATTGGTAATAAGAAGCAATTCTGGGACAAAGTGTCTTAGGACATTTTCCCTCAGAGCTCACTCATTATAGGCCATGCAAAAACAGTGAGCCATCTCCAGAAAACTTACTTATTTTCCTTTCACCCTTCTGATGTGGCTCCTGACATGTCTCCATATCTACTTTCCAAATGTGGAGACCCAGAAATCCCACCCCTCAGTAACGAAGGATATAATATTTTTTCTTGAAAGGCTCTATATTCCAGACATTATATATAATATTTATGTATAAATTTAATGTCTATGAAGAATAAATCCAAGGCTCAAGTATACAATATGCTAAAAAATACCATCTATGTGTTCCTTTAAAAAGACACAATCAGTGGATTTGGTTTTGGAGCTCATGGATACAGTAGGGAATGGCAGTCTTATATACCACATACAATTGTTCATTTTTGGTTTGTGTCTCTTTTAAATTGTAATATCCTTTGGATGGTTTGTCCCCTTATATTAGTTTCTTTTTTCTTGTGGTAAAACACTATGACCGAAACAATTAATAAAACATTCATTTCGGCTTTTGGAGGGGTAGAGTCTATGATGGAAAAATTGAGGCAGTGAAAATGGTAGCTGGAGCAGAAGCTGAGGGATCACATCTTAAAATGCATGCAGGTATGTGAGTACTTCATGTGTTGGGGAGGAATTGGAGTTGCACATGTCCAAAAACTACCATGTGAGGGCTTAGAATCAAACCTGAGTCCTCTGCAATGGCAACAAGTGATCTTCCCCACTGACCCATCTATCCATGCTCCAAACATTTTTTAATGCTTCTCCTTTTTCTTCTCTATTCTCCATCTCCTACCTCATTTTCCGTCCCTCCCAAACTATCTTATCCTCTTCTTCATCCTCTTCTCCTCTTATCCTCCCTTCCCTCCCCTCTTCTTTTCTTCCTTTCCATTTTCCTGTTTATTTCTGCCTTGGTTGCCCAGCTTTGTCATTGTTTTCCTAGGATAGTTAATCAATAGTAGTGCCGCAATTGTTTCTGTAAAAATCACCTGACATAAATGTCTTTATTTTTAATTTGAACTCTGCCATGAGTTCACCAAAGAGTTTTGGTTTGAGGCCTCTAAACTGCTTCCATGCTGACTTTCTTCCTCAGGACATCCTACTCTCTTTGATGGTATTTTTGGCTGTTGATTTAACCCAGATACTCTCACAGCCAGTGCCCAGGTAGTTTACCAATGTCCTTGATGACTGCTATGCATAGCTCTCTACAGACTAGTCAGTTATCCATATTTTATAAATCTGGCCTTTGCAGTGAGAACTAAAAACCATCAAACCAGCAGGGGTGACATCAGGATTATGTCACAGACTCAGTTTTTAACATTTTTTTTCCATTGTGGGTGAGAAATTTAAATGTGTTACAATATCTTCAAAGTAATTTATTTGTAAAGAGACAAAAATTTACTGAATGTGTAAGAGATAATAGATTTTTACTTGTAAGAAGCCAATAGTATGCAGACATAATGACAATAGAAAAGAGATTCAATATTTCAACATTTGTTCCTTGAAGTCTTTGTGTGTATATGTGCATCCTCATTTTCTATTTCTGACTGCAGGTGCCTATGCGAATATCGTGATGTCCAGTCTCCAAATCCTTGTATGTGTCTGAAGCAGAGTCACTATGAACTGCAAGCCCAGTTCAATGTAGCATGGACATTTTCCTATTGATCAACCTGACATCCAATTGTGACTTTCTTACTTGCATTCAAATTCATGGTCTCCTTGTAACTGTTTTTACAAATACATTCACATATACATGTATATATA
>NW_021604992.1:520022-527929 GCF_004785775.1 Grammomys surdaster
CTTTCCTAGTCATGAGGGTACAGGCATAACAATTGATGATCTGCTAAGTTAATAGTCATTTGTTACTTAAGAATAGAGAAATCAATGAACCACAAGCTGTTAGTATATCAGAGATTTACACTGATGGCATCTTCCCACCAAGCTCATGGCCTGAGATTGGGCTAATATCCTGGGCAAAGGCGGCAGTGTGTTACACTGTTCCTTGTTTCATCACTGTCACCTGCCTAAATGCTATTGTAACCACACAAAACTGAAAACCTCAAAAGCAAAAATAGAAAATTAACATTGAAGAATGACATGCTCTGTCCTTTCTGTGTAGTGTATACAAAAGAAATCTGTGCAAGGGTTTTCTATAAGGTTCTAAGAAATATCTGAGGACAATCTAAACTGAACTTAATTGCTGTCTGTATATTGTGCTAATGCCCCCAGATGTTTCATACAGATGTTTATTTCTATGCAGAAAATTACCTAAGTTCAGATTGTTTTTCTAAGGGACTGTACTTATATTCTGTTTCTTTTAGAACATAGGATACTTACTCATCGTATTTAATAATTAAACTTGATGTTTGATTAAGTTCTAGGTGTCATCCTATAGTACATTAATTTGTTATGATTTGTCTACACATTATCTTCCAAAAAGTTGGCATGTAAAAATTTTGGTTCCCACCAGGTAAATATAATTATTGGGAAGTGAAGGGATCATGAAGTTCCTAACCTTATAATTACATTAACTCATTGGTAATTTATAATAAATGGCATTATCAGGAGGTGATGGAAAGAAAAAGTGAAGAATAGTTTGAGGAGGCAAGTTACCAGAAATATGACTTTGAAAAACATTTCTTGTTCTAGGTGTGACACATTTTCCCCTTCTCTCCTTTCCCTTCCCTACCTCTCCTCCCACTCCTCTCCCTGCCCCTTCCATCTCTCCTCCTCTCCCCTCCTTTTTCTTTTGTAACTTAGCTACAGATAGTACTTAACTATCTTGTGGGGGCTGAGACTCAGTTCTGGGTGTCTGGGAGAATAACCAAGTATCTTAGCATCTGTAACACAATGCTATCTTCAGGCATCTGTGGGTACTGCCTGCACAAGATTCACAGATTACATACAGGCAGAACACTTATACACATTATATATATATATATATATATATATATATATATATATTTAAAGGCCTCATATGGGATTTTAGGCAGTCAACCTCTTAACTTCAGACCACTGAGTATTTTATTGGACTTCTGAATTTGAAAACTTCAAAATGATGAATTTATTTTTAGTTTTCAAGACAGAATAAGTAGCAAATTTACACAGAGAACTTAGCTGTATTTTGCTTCAAGGATCTGGAAGACACTGTGGTATTAGGGGAGATATTTAAAGTGGCAGCATCTGATCTGTCTTGTGATATGAGGCCACCGTGTTTCAGACTTTGCTAGGCTTGAGGTCATGAGCAGCAGCGTGTTCTTGCTGCTGCTGTGGCTCAGGCCTCCAGCTCAAGCCACCTGCTCAGGCAGCCAGAGACACTGGCCCTGACACCCAGGAGATGCCAGTATGGGTGATGGCTCTGCCAATCTTCCATGCTGTCACCACAGGGCTGGGCTGAGCCCAGACCATCCCCCCATCCACATGCTACCCAGTAAGAATGAGACTCTAATGTTTAAAGATTAATCAAAGGCTTTATATGTTTGGTAATGTTCAATAACAAAATACCCACACAATCAGAAGTTTAACCCTATATCCAACCTAGATATATCAACTATCTTTGACTGCTAGAGACACATGCACTTCTACTTCCATGTTCCCCTCTTTCTGTCCCCTCTCCCCTAGCTTCTACTCTTCCTTCTCCTCTTCCTCTCCTTATTCCTCATCTCCCTCTCCTTACTTCTCCCACCTTAGCTCCTTCCAAATTTCAGGGAAAATATACATGTGATTATTAATTTTCTGTTGAGTTTTATAAGTTTCCTCATCAATGTACCGGGCACACTGGTTGTCATTCAGATGAGGTTAGTGTTCATGGCTGTGTGTGGTGAAGACAGGTGGTGAGGCACAGAGAGATTTGTGTTGGATATCAAGAACTGAGGGAGAAGTGCTGTAATATCATACACAATAATAACCTTCTAGGTCTTCCATGGGCACAGTTGATGGGGAAAATGAAATCCGTCCTAGATCAACATTTGATGGAGGGACCAAGGTCACCAGAGTTCTAATGGATGTCCAGAAGATCAACACTTTAGAGGGTGCTCTGCTTTCTTTTGATGCGAGGCCAAATGGCCCTTCTGAATAAAGCTAGCAAGCAGAGTTTGGACAGAAATAGAGCTAATAGAAACTTTCTCTCCCACTAGCACAGCAATGGAGAATGGAGACTGGTTGACCACAATGTCCCCATGGGTACCAGTAATTGGAAAGAGATAACTGTCTTACATACATTTACATTCAAAGACTTCATAACATAAACTTTGACATTAAAAATATCTTTTCTAAGACAGGTGTAGTGGCACAAACTTTTAATCTCAGCACTTGGGAAGCAGAGTCAATAGATTGTCTCTGAGGCTGAGGGTAGCCTGGTCAACATAGTAAATTACAGAATATACAGCCCCTGTCTCTAAAAAAAAAAGAACTTTTATAAAGCTGATGTCTGTAAAGTACTGAGTTCATGAAGGAACAGTATTTTTCCAGGTAATCTATACTTATATAATCTTTCTCTATAAAACTATTACTATGGAAAGATTATAACTTTTAAATTTGTCACCAAATACTCAGAACAGCAGTGATATGAGGACCTAGGTCTGTGAATCCATCTTGTGCCACTCCTGCAATTCTGATGTACCTCAGTGTTCACAGAAAAGGTCTGGTTTATAAAATATGAGTGTCTGAACAGCCTGAGAGGACCATAGAAAGCAATTTTCAAATGTGGAAGCAAATAGGATGGCAGCACATGAGAGTGGCTGGTATCATTCAGCAGCCAATGCCATCAGAGAGTGTAAGCAATCTCTGGAGGGACAACAACATAGAAGTTAATGGTCCAACTTGGAGTTCTCAAACCATAAATTTCTAGATGCTCTAATCACAGGCTTCAGTTCACAACCAAAGACATTCTTGTATAAGTTCACAGACATGATAGGATAACTAACTCACAATAACAATCTATGGGAAATAACATCATAACATTATGGGTAAAAATGTAAAGTACTAAAACCAAAGGTGGAAAAAGAAGTAAAAATAGATTAAGGATGATGGACAGGAAGAAGAATGGGAAAGGAGGAGCAAAGGATGGAAGAAGTGAGGAAGAGATAGAGGAGAGTGAAGGAAAAGAAATGAAGGAAATAAAGTGATAGGAAGGGGAAAAGAAAAAATAAAGAAAAGGAAAAGGTGACAAATGAAATTCAGAAAACAAAATTGGAAAACTTTGGACCAAGTTAGTTTATCACTAGCCCCAAGTTTCAAAGCTCCAAAGCCACTCACATCCTGATGTTAAAGTAAAGCACTACAAACTCTTGAACTATAGTTTCTAAGCTGAACAGCATCCAGAAAGCAAAGGCAAATGAAGAGTTCAATTCATGGATTTATGTGGCATCCACATTTAACTATAGGATTATAAGGGTTTTAATATCACTGTAAATGCAAACCAGATAGAAACTTGACACTAACATTACAAATGCTAGAATCTGAAGTGGGACTACCAAAAGTAAAAAAATGGATGGGAGAGTAAAAAAGCAAGAATTCCTCTGTAACTCATTACAGAGTGGTTAAAGCCCAACACTGACAAAGTTTGCCTTCTTAGAGAAATGTATGTCCTTTGAATCATGTACTAAATCTGTGGATCATGTAACAGAATCTATAGACCATCAAAAATTCCCAGCAATAAAAGGTATTTAATGTGTATCAATGAAAAGGAATTGAAAAGCAGATATAAAATGAATTGGAGATGTTTCTGGCATTGTTTACCTGGGTTGCATTATCAGACTTCACTGCAGCCTTGGTTCTGAACATACAACATGTACATTTTGCACTGTGCATGTCTGTGGGGCAGTAGGCTATGAGAAAAGCCAGAAAGCTTGGTAGAAATCCTTGAAACCCCAGAAACCTTGGTCTGAAGAGGGCCAGTAGGATGGAAGGTTGCTTCAGGACTTCCCAAGCCATATATGACCCTCTTAGCTTCCACTTCCCACAAAGAGGTCTGTGGCCTTTACCATGTAGGAATAACACCTCCATGCAAATAAGGCATCCCCAAGCCCTCAAACCAAACCAATAGAGGTTACCTGTTCTCCCCCCAAAACTGTATATATATCCCCAGAGCTCAAAGTAAAGTGTGCTGTGTGGTGTAAGATCTCCCGCTGTTGGAGTGCTTTCGCGATCCCTCGCCAGTTGCCAGCTATCCTGCACATTTCAAAGGACAACTCTCCTCTCCTCTCAGGGGGCAGAGCAAACTGAGAGAGCCATAAGACTTTTCTTCCGTGGGCTCTCACGTGCTGCCCCCGGAAGGAGGGAACTGGAAGAGCCAGTAACACTCTCCTGCATTTGGAGGCTGGGACAGACGTCCTGCTCCACGCGACTGAAAAGCATGCTGTGTCTCAGCTCATAGCTGCGCTCTCCCTCTTCACTGTTGCCACCACCCCTGCCTCTGGGAGTCACGAGCCAGAGGCCCACAGGCCCGGCCTGGAGTGGACGCCCGCCACACGCTCCTCCTCCTGCCCAAATGGCCTGTGGCCGCTGTTTCTGCGCCTGCCGCCCAGCCCCCAGCTGCGCTGCCTCCACCACCACTCGGTGCCCTATGGCCGTTCCACCAGCCACTCTCTCGGGACGTCTCTGCCCGCCTGCAATCCCTTGGCGCGAGCAGTGCCCGACACATGTCAACACATCATGTCACACTGCTCAGATTTAAGACTATTATATGTTATGCATCAAATTGTTTTAACTGTACATACAAAGGTTTCTGCTCTGATAAAACCTCAATAATTTAGTCACCTGTTAACATTCCTCATATATGAATACCAATTTCATATGTCATTGAGTTGTTTAGTGTTACAATGTTTAACTAAGAGATGCTGCTTTGAGTTTCTGAATTGAGATACTTGAAAAGTGGTTACATAAATTTTAGGTTAGAATTGATAGAAAGAATTTCTAAAACTGCCTGAAATGCCCCCTAAGCACATATCTGTCATTATCTGCTATATATTTATGTGAAGTAGGACACAGAGAAATGATGACTACAATATTACATTATATGGCAACTCTGAAATGTGTTGATGCTGTGCTATATATTATGGAAATAAATATTAGACAATATTCACTTCTTTTGTAAGAATAAGTAACAACACTCATATCCCTAACATGCAGAGTTTATTTTATCTTCAATAAAGAGGAAAAATATATAATACTAAAAGTGTTTTAAAATTAATTTTCCTATTACTTATTAATACTTAATGTTTATCTTCTAAACATAATTATATATTGTATTCCTGAAGGTTTTGTTTTGGTTTGGTTTGGTTTGGTTTTTGGTTTTTTGAGACAGGGTTTTTCTGTGTAGCCCTGGCTGTCCTGGAACTCACTCTGTAAAACAGGCTGGCCTCAAACTCAGAAATCCACCTCCCTCTGCCTCCCAAGTGGTCAGATTATAGGTGTGCACTACCACTCCCTGGCTCCTGAGGTTTCAATAAATATTTCACAGGTGATATTGTACTTCAGAAGCCCTTGAGCTTGAACTGACCTGAGTGCCTCCTCCCTGAGAACTGGCTTTCATGATACCAGAAGGCAGCATGTAAGCTTCCAAAGTAATCAACAGTTCTACCCAGCCATGGCACTTTTGAACCACAAACACCAGTGTAACACTATATAATTAAGTGGACAGTGATGTCACATATACCTTTATGGTAACCAAGAGCTTTGAAATTGCACTTATTCAGCAAGAGGGAAATCATCTCTTGTACTGCAAACATAGCCAACTATGCAAGGCTAATGGTATCATGGACCTTGGAGGAGAATATAACCCTTTCTTTACTAAGCCAGAATACTCCCTAAGTATCTGCTAAATAATTTTTCCTTGTACCAGAGATAACGTTTATCCACAACTTTCATTAAGGAAACCTCACTCTGAAACAGATGCAAACCATTATAGAAAGTCAAAATCAATCTAAATGCAGCAGTGTAGCCCAGTCCCACTAGATAAATCTACAAGACATTCCCATATCTAAGGCTCAGGAAACATTGAAGAAGAGGAGGAAGAAAAGTGTGTAAAAGCCAGATGGTCATGGAATTTCCTGTCAGATTGTCTCCTAGTATGTCAAACACTACACACATAAAGTTTCATAACTATATTTTTAAAAACGCTATTCACTATATTTATAAAAGGACTACCTCTAATACATATTTCTATTAATCTTTTATTTCGCCTGGTAACAGGAGATCTAAAAGAATTTGCAATGTGTCACATAAATACAGAAACTCTAAAATTTTCATATATGTCAAAATATTCCTTTATCTGTGCTAACTAGAAGGGGACAATTAGGATGTCTTTTAGCATTCCATAGACAGACCAGAATTCATATTTCCATGCCCCTTATCTCTAATATGGTGTTAGCATTGAGAGTTGTGTGCATCATGTCTTCAAATACATCCAGAATTTCAGAGTTGATTTCTGTCCACTGCTCTGGGTAACATGAGCTTTTTTGCTTTTTTCCAAAGATAGAAAGAAATTTATACCAATGCCTCATGTAATAGAATGTCTACTCTCTTGATTCTTCCCATATCATTTTATTACAAAACTTGCATGTGGCTCAGCAAAGAGGGCTTTTTCTTCAGGGATTAAAAGAAAATTCAGTTCCTTGGCTCCATTGTTTGTGTTCCCAGAATGAGGTTCCCTCTGCATAGCTTGGGGAGGTAATGCTTTGGATTCAAGGTAAGATCGGAGATAAAGAAGGAAAACAGATACGGTATAACGTCTAGGCTTATACTGTTTGCATGTGTCTTCTGTTCACATGTGGATTTACCTGCAAAATGGGAAAAGAATGTCTCATGAGCTTTATTTTTCGTTATACCAGTGACTCACCTAATAAGCTATATACACTCCACTTAGCTCTACCCATACCACTTTACCCAAAGGGAAACTAGCACATAAATAAGCAGGGAGACCCTACTTTTCAAGAATTAGAAGAAATCTAATCAGTTCTGCTCTTATCAACACTGAGTTTCAGAATGAGGTTTCTTCTGTGTAGTTTGGGTGTTAAAACTCTGGATCCAAGGTGAGGTCAGAGATGAGAAAGAAATGCAGCATGAGATGAGCTGTAGGACCATGTTGCTTCCTGTGTGTCTTCTGTTCACATGTGAGATGAGCAGACTCATCCTGCAAGGTGAAACAGAAAATTGCCTTTGTGAGAGGCGGGACACAAGAAGTAAGGACCTGTGCTCTGGTGATGATTTTCCCACACAAAGAATGAAACGCAGTGAGGAAATCCTAGGAGTATTTTATTGCAAAGAAATATTGAATTATATTTTTAAATTGGATATTGTTGGTGTGCAAAACAAACCACCAACAGTTAGCATGAAATGCCAGGAAATAATAAAATGGTTAAATGGATAAAAACTTCACATCATCACATGTTTATCTCTCACATTTTCAGGACCTTCTGAAGATACAGGGGTGATTCAAACTCTGTTATCTCTGGGTACATCAGAAGGGATTTGACCATAATCACTTGCAGAGTAAATCAGAGCCTTAAAAGTTACTTAAAATGGATTGCACACAGCCAGGGCAGTAGCCACAGCTGCTGATCTATAATGTATTGAAGATGTACTTTGAGGTTTTTGAGAAGCTCAGTGGCAGTGGGTCAAGGAACATTATGTCTATATCTATCTATCTATCTATCTATCTATCTATATCTATATCTATATCTATATCTATATCTATATCTATATCT
>NW_021604992.1:528029-589347 GCF_004785775.1 Grammomys surdaster
TCTATATCTATATATATATCTATATCTATATATATATATATATATATCTTAAAGCAAGTAGAATGGAAACTAATGATGTGGTCATTTATTATGGTATAAAAGGCACACAAACTCTGCATACACTGATATAGCCTAAAATGAAAATCTTGATACTTGGATGGTTCAGCTTTCATCATGTGTTACTTGTCTTTTGAATAACAGAGAAAATTGTCTGAACTTGTAAAAGAAGAAGATTCATAGATCAACAAGTTACAGCTGAGCTCTGTGCTCCATGAGAAGCACAGCTTCATCCAGTCAAAGTCTTAATAGTACTTTCAGCTACACCATCCTCAGCATGGAAATTTGGAGCAGAAGAATGAACATTATCCAAACCTTAATAAATAAATATGATTAAAGATAAAGAAACCGCCAGAATATCAAAAACCCATATTCTTCTTTAAAGATTACTAGTGAATTTTTGGTGATATTTTGTGACTTGCAGATTCTATTTTATGACAGTGATATAGAAAGCAAAGCAAAAATATAAAAATTATTTCACATAATAATTAACAAATAGGAAATCATGAAAGTGACTATACAGAAGAGAGAGCAGTATATGTGACCGAAGCAACCTGATACAGAAAGAAAGGACTAAACTGTGGACTTTCCTCACAAAACAGGGAACTACCATATAATCAGTTAGGCCTGCACTGGGTATATTCCTGAACAAATGGAAATCATCATTAAATAGACATACTCAATAAACACCAATAGTCAAAGAACAAGCAAGGCAGTAAACAGAGCTTGTTCCTTGACTATTTGCATCTATTCTGTTGCTAGTTCCTCAATCTAGAAGATATTTTAATACTATCATAAATTTAAAATGGTATAAAAACAAAAAGCAGGAGGAGGGATGGGATAGTGGGTTTTTGGGGGGGCAGATAGTAAAAGGGGATAACATCTGAAATGTAAACAAATAAAATATTCAATAAAAAAATAGACACACTCCTCCACCCATGTTTATTGTTTCACTATTCATAGTAATAAGAATTTAAATAAAGCTATGGCTAACGAAAGTGGCACATACATGCAAGGAATATCATGCAGCCATAGTACAAATGTTAACTACATAAACGTGTCAAATTTTTCTTTGTAACTCACTACATAGATTTCTTTCAGAAGACTCATTGTGAATTTCAATACAATACTTGAAAACTTGCTGTGTTTGGAAATAGAGTTCTGCTAACTTCTCCTGGGTCAGGCTAATTAGTAGTAGTCTTGAAATTATATCTTTCATGATTCTCTTACTCCAAGTTTTGTCAGTAACTTTGAAAGTCATTTAACAGAGTGAATTTGGCTTCTAATTCTGGTGAATAAGTGGTTGAGTCAGGACATTTGCAAAGTCATGTTGGGAAAAAGAAATGAAATACTATTGTTGTTTTAAAGTTGTGTCAGCCTCCTCACTGGCCTTAGAGAATCTTTTGAATATCTAGGTGAGAATTGAACCTTAACAATACTATGATTGCCGCCTATAAGACTTTGAGGAGTAGACCCAGACAAACTCTGCCCAGATTAAAGATATTATGGTTGTAAGTCACTACATTTACATTAACTTATCATGCAGCAATAGGAAACCAGAACAATAGTTTCAATATCCTGAGACAGGACTATAAAGTTGGAAAACATAGAGAAATGTATCTGAAAGAAGTTGCTAAGCATCATTCTCTCTCTTGACCTTTCAAACTGCATATGGAAAAAATACCAAAGCTGAAGGAAGACTCCTGAAGAAATGGATGATGTCTAGGAAACAAGCCTCATGGCTGTGTACTCTTGGGACTCTGGAGTTCATGTGCCTGCAATAGTAGAACCAATAGAAAATGAAAAGAGCTGGACATGACGTCATGTTATCCTGCAGTCTGAAATTAGTGGCAGGTGCATTATAAGTTCAGAATCATGGGGCAACAGATAGTGATTTCCAGAGAGGTTTTCTGGATTATTTACAAGAGAAGACAGTAAAACCTTAACATAAGCAAGAGAAAAGAACAGCTAATGGACCCAAGGCCATGGCTGAGCACCTATGATGGACACAGAGATGCTTATCAAGTAAGCCAACTGCATGAGGCTTGCCTGTGTGGTCCACTGAAGAAGAACATTTGAAATTTCAAGAAACTAGAAGTGGAAATGTGACATTACTGTAAAAATTTTAGCTTTTGACGGCAGGGCAAGAACATCCTTCAACATTCAAGACTGATTAATATTGAGTGTTAGAGAAAAGTTTCCTGTAAGTTTAAAATGATTAGCTACTCACTCTATGGACACACACACACACACACACACACACACACACACAAATGCTTTGAGACTGTAATATTTAGTTAGGAAGCAAATTGAAAATGTATACAGCATGCATAGTGGGACAAATATATCAGTTTAAGAAACCCCTGTTTCACAGCTTCACTCTTACAAACAAGATGTCTAAAATCACAGGGTTGAATAGTATGTTGGAAGACACAGCTGAGAGACTGTGTCTCAGTGAACAACCAGCACAGGAGATTTCTGTTTACGCTTAGAGAACCACGGGAGGAAAATCTCAACTCTGATAAGAGTAATAGGCTACACCAGCATCAGCCTCCACAGGATTGATAGTGAGAGTGAAATCTGTCACAAACCCACTGCCACTGAACCAGACAGGGACCCCAGCTGCTAGAATTTATGCTAAATAGATGAGGAGTTTGGGAGGCTGTTGTGTTTTCTTTTGATACCAGAGCATATAACAATTACTAGTTGCACTGACTAGTTGTAATGACACTTGCACTGGGCTTACAGGAGATGATGGACTTCTGCCCTAGTGACACAGTCAAAGAGTCTGGAGACTGGGTCAGCACAATGTTACCAGTGGATCTTGCAATGATAAGCACACATTGCTGTCACAGATCTACAAAAATCATTCTAGTGTATGTGGTGTCTGAAACAGTAGTCATGAATAACAAGGACTACAGTGGACTATACCCTCTCACCTAGAACCCAGACCAGCAGTACCCACAGCAGGAGATCATACACTATCTCTGAGAACTGTACTAGAGGCTGCGTCTTGAGTACTGGCAAGCTGCCTTTAAAGATGGGCTGAGCAATCTGAAGTATAACTAATGTCTTAATATGCAAATAAGCTCAGAAAAGCTTGACTTAGTGCTCAAAGAACACCTGCACTTGAGTCACCCTGTGACAGTTAGTATTAGCAAAGAATTCCCTAGTGTATTTTAAGTGTATCCTTTGTGATTTTGTGGTTGGTCCTGTGGAATCATACTGTTCTGTTATTTTGAGCTTACATGGGGGAAGTGAACTGTCATTGCTATTCTGTAAAACATGTGATATCCAAGACCACTGTTATCCCTTAAAATTAAGCTTTTAAAAATGTCTATATTTTTGATCTATGGATATGTGAGTTTGCTCTACATGTATGATTGTGCACCACATTTGTACATGTTGTCGTTGGATTTTAGAAAGTGGAATTGGGTCCCTTAGAAGTAGAGTTACAGATGGTTATGAACTGACATGTAAGTGCTGGGAACTGAATCCATGTCCTCTGCAAGAACAGAAAGGGCTGTTAAACACTGAGCTCTCTCTTTATAGCCAGTAACTATTTTTTTTAATCTCAGAATAATATATTTGGCATTGTAATATTTCTTACCAGACAAAACAAACTTGCTTATTATCATAGAGGAAAAAAATAATGTATCATGAGTATATCAAAGAGGGCAGTTGGTTCAAAAAAGAGGCTTTAATATAAATTTAATTAGGGACAGAATTTGACTTTGTCTTTCCTGGTGTCAAAGATAGAAGCCAAGTATTCTGCCATCTTTCAGCATAAGCTGCATGGAGGGATGTATATCCCTCCAACTATACACTATATTCATTGTTATATTCAAGAAAGATCCTACTACTCCTGGTCTCTTAAGGAATTATAACATGAGCTTGTATGAATTTTCTGCACTGGTAGAGACCATGATAGGGTTGCTACTTTTTAAGCACTTCTTGTTGAATTTCAGTTTGTGTTTTTGGATTTGAGCCAACCTTTCAACCCTGAATCAAAACAAAGTTAGTAATTATAGTGTATACTCTACTTAATGTGTTCCTACATTTCTTGTGGAATAAATGAGTAGAGGTGTCCTTATGTTAATCAAGGAAATTGTGTTCTTGTTCTCTCTGTGTGTCTTTTCTCTCTGTCTCTGCTTGTCTGTCTGTCTCTCTCTCTGTCTTTGATCTCTCTATCTCATTCTCTCTCTTTCTCATTCTCTGTTCCTTTTCTCCCTTCTCTTCTTATTTTATCATATGGCTAGTACTGGCTCATACACTGAGCCTAGTGCTGTTCCTTTCTTTTATATGGCATGGAAGTATGTTTCAGGAACATTACTGTCACTATTTATTAAAGGTCTTCAGAATACCACAGAGTATCTACAAGTAATGAGTTTCAAAATAATGAGAGACATTTTATTACCACTGTAATAATATTGCTTGCTTTGTATCTGTTGAAGTTTATTAACATCTTTTTTAAATGCTGTTATCTCATATGTGTCTAGACACAGATACATTTCTTCTAAATTTTCCAGTTTTGGGAAGTATAAGATTTCAAAGCACTATGTAGTGAATGCATGGATTTCATTTGAATCTGTTACAAATCTGTCTTTTATCTGAGTTTATTAATGTAAACTTCTCTTGCTCTTGACCATCTGTTTATTCAAGGAACAAAAACTTTGAATCTACTATTTTAATGTTCATTTCATTAATTTCTGCTCAAATATTTACCGCCTCTTCCTATTAACTGCTTTCGTTGGCGTGATCTTTTCCTTAGAAAGTGAGGCTCATCCTTAGGTACTTACTTGAGAACTCACTGAATTTGGTCATTTGATTGAACTCATTTTTGTTTTATAGTGTAGGCATGCAAAGCTATATAATTTCCACTCAGCATTACATAGCTACATCTGAAAGATGCTGGGATGCTATGCTGTCATTTTCATTTGATTCTAGAAATCATTTGTTTTTCTCAATGACTTCTTCAATAAATCAATGGTAATTCAAGAGATTACTGTGCAGTAACAAATTAATTACTTAGTTCCTGTAATTTCTCTGTGCTGGATTCTAGTTTCATTTAAATGTCTTTACTCTTGTTAAAACTTACACTGTGAATTAAAATGAAGTGTATCTTTAGACTGTCGATGGGATGCAATGAAAGATGCACAGTACACATATATACATGATAGATGAAACATATTATAGAAGTTTGTTGTGTCCATTCATTGGTCATGCAGTTTAATGAAATCTCCTCTGTGTTTTCAGTCTGATTCTAAAGAAGAGAGTGCAGACATTTCTCAATGCTATTGTATCATGACAAATCTGACTTTGTATGTCCATTGTATCCAGGATTTGTTTTATCGAATTGGAAGTGCAAAATTTGTTTTCTATGTATTTGGTTTTGTTTTGTACATTTTGGTGATTCATCTCACTTACTGCTTTCTTTATATCCTTTCTTCACAATTGGTTTGCATTCTACTGTAGCAGATATGAGAAGAGCTATGCCTGCTTGGTTTGAAACCTATTCTCTTGATAGATTCACTTCCATCCATACACAGCATGCATATATCATTACCAGATAGGTATGTTTCTAGGAGAAAACATCCAGTTAAGTATAGTTTTTCAACCAAGTCCAACAATATGTGTGTCATTATGGCTTAATTGTGGTGACATAAGGTTATTAAGAAATGTTAATTAATTCCTATACCTTTGCTAGGTTTCTTGATGGACTGGGTTGTTGTTTATTTGCTTGCTTGAGAGGATGTGTGTGCATGTATGATTGTGTACATGTATGTGTGTATACATGGGTATGTATGTGTATATATGTATATCTATGTGTGTATAACCCTTGTGTGTATGTGTATATGCTTACCTATGTATGTGTGTGTATGTATGTATGTATGTATGTATGTGTGTATGTGTAAGGGGTATGTAATGTGTGTTTGTATGTGTGTGTAAGAAAGAGAAAAGTAAAAGCTGGACTAGAGGAAGAATAGATATCTTAAAAGGGAAGTGGAGTATAAATTTAGCACATAACATCAAAATATATGATATACTAGAAAACCATTGGTTTTATGAAAATTGTGTTTAATGAATTAACAACAGTAAAGGATTTTAAGGAGTAGTAAAGTTAGTCAGAAGATGAATACACTTGATACCAACAGATCTGAATTTAATTCCCAGATCCTAAATGACAAAAAGAGAAAATCAAGTCCAAGTTGTTCTCTGACCTCCATAAATATGCCATAATTATGTGCAGCCATAATGTAGACACACACACAAAGACAAAATCACACATTCAGCTGCACACAGAAAAAAAAGCTAACTAATTTACTACAATTAAATAAAAATTAAGAGAATTTTAAAAAAAGAGAAGAAGAAGCAGAAGAAAAAGATACAAAATGTAAGAATGCTCTCTAGATATTTGAAAAATACTCTATTTCTAGAGTACCTAAAACAAATTCCAGTTTGCTGTCATCATCAAGTCAATGCAAAGAGATTTAAGATTGATACTGGGACTCCAGAACTATAAAGATACAACTCTATCATATTCAAGCAAATTGTTACAGAAGGAAATGAACTATAACAATGACTTCTTTTCTGCACTGTTGGTCAAGTTCATGAATAGCAGACGATGCCAGAAGATGTCCAGGTTCTATGAGAGCATCTAAGTCAAGCGAATTGTATAGTCTGTGAGGCTGAAACAGGGTATAGGTTCTGATGAAACACCTGGGACTGCACAGGAATTGCATGTGTAGTCTGCTTGAAATATATTGGAACAGATAGAGTAGGAACAGAAGCAAAGATAAGCAGTTTAGAATAATTTTTGTCTTGCATGTACATTTCAAACTTTTAGGTTCATGATTGTGGTGGTTGGGAAATGGTTCTAGATGGATGAGGTGTGAGTGGGTGCCTGGGTGGGTGGGAGAGCATCCTCTTAAAGGCAAAAGGGAATACCAATAGGATGGGGACTTTGCAGTGCACAGACCAGGAAGGGCGACAACAGCTGAAATGTAAATAAATAAAATAATCAATTAAAAAAAGCTGCATGTGGGTATGCCAACAATGGAGCCTGACTGTGGACTCCATTTCCAAAAAGAGCTGACTTGTCTGGTCTCAGTGGGAGAATATGCAGGTAACCATGCAGAGACTTGAAGTGCACAGGTAGGAGGATACCTAGGAGGACCCCAACCTATCAGAAGAGAAGGGGGAATGGGGAAGGGACTCTATGAGGAGGGACAAGGAGGGAGAGCAGCATTTGGGATATCAATCAACCATCTTAATTTAAAATAGATTTGTTCTGGAAATAGCTAACCTATCTGGCAATTATCTACTATCAAGATCTGAAATATATTGATGCATGCTTTTCTTCTTTTTAAGGTTTTGAACAAAAGTTGAGGTATAAGTATCATGTGTTTGCCTTTGGAGTTGAGTTGACATTTACCCATTATATCTTTGGACGTTGATTCTTTACGTTGTATTATTTGCATTATAGACACAATCTATGACATGGACAAGTTTTCTCAGATGATGTCTATTTATGGAACTAAACTACTTTTTGTGATACCCATGATACAACTCATACACAATATTAAGCTTAACAAGAAAGAAGGCCCAAATGTGGATGCTTGAAACCCACCTTGAAGGGGGAACAAAAAAATCATGAGAGACAGAAGGAGAGAGGGACCTTGATGGGAGAGTGGAGGGAGAGAAAATAAGAGGAGAGGTATCAGGTTTCAGGATGGCAACAGGGGAGAAGCATAGAGAGCAAGGAGAATGAATAGAAATATACAGCAGTGTGGGGTGGGGAACAGAGGTAACCACTAGAAGGTCCCAGACTCTAGGGCTGTTGGAGGTTCCCAGGATACAATGGGGATGACCTTAGCTGTCAGGAGCCATAATAGGACAAGCTAATAATTAGCAGTTGATCATCCTAAAATGCTTGCCTCGGATTATTATCTGCGACAAGTGTGCCACATCAGTAAGGCTATGCTGGACATATTTTAGGAACGATCCTGCTATTAATATGCTTTTCCTATTATTATTATCATTATTATTATTATTTAACATACATAACAATCACTAAGCAATAGCACTCCCCCTTTGGAGCAGATCTCTGCAGACCCACGAAGATGTACTGTCTTGTAGTGATGCTATATAGACAAATAGATGACTTCTTAAGTCTTAAGGATGATCCTATAAGAACTTCTAAAATTATATCAATGATTATTTAGCTCTTCTTATAGTGGGACTGGTATTATGTCCCTTTCTGATAGTCAAAACTGCTATGAGAACTCTGCCAGTCTCCAAAGTGTCATCAGTTAACAGCACTTAGATAGTAACCAGACTCTCTCCTGCTCAGAGTACATTCCAAGGTGGTTGTAAAACAATTAACCATAGTTCACTAAAAGGGAACCCACAATTTATTATGGGTGCTAGGACAGAAGAGAAAATATTGCCTGGGTTTATCTATACAAAACTTCACTAATTTCTTATAGTTTTAAACCTTCGGTGAACATGTGGAGCTAGACAGGTGATGGATGTTTAGCCAGATAATTACTCCTAATGGATATGCATGCAAACATTCTCTGTTGTAAACTTCTATTTCAATTTATGATTTGAATTTTGGAGTGAACTTGTGATGAACTTTGTAACATGTGATCAGGTACTCTCTCTCTCTCTCTCTCTTTGTGTGTGTGTATGAAGGACAGAGCTAGAAAAGTAGGAGAGGGTCTAGAAGAAGAGAGAGCAGAAAAGAGAAGGCAAAATAGGGAAGATTAGTGCATATGAACAAGATACAGGATATATTGGAAAAAATTCCTTTCATGATAATTCTGTCCAATGACTTTACATCAATAAAAGATGTTAAGGGACAGCAAGAGAAGTCAGATAGCAAGAATACTTGTTACTGTGAATAACATCAAACCTGAATTTCATCCACTAAAACCAAATGTGAAAGAAGAAAATCATGTCCAAGTCATAATCTGAATCCACAAATATGATGTGCCATATGTGCACTACAAACACAAGCACACATGTGCACAGACACATTAATAGACACTCATATGCATAAAAATTTAATATTAATTAGAAGAATTTATAAAGAGAAAAAGAAAAGACAGGAGAAAAGAGCATCTGTAAGGAAGGAAATAATAAGACCATCTGTAATTTTAAAAATGGGCAATTCTTACTATTTCCTAGAGACTTAAAATTGGAATACAGGTTTCATATATTCATCACATTCATAAATTCTTTATACCTTCAGCCCAAAGAATCTTATGTTGGATAGCAGATCCCCAGGACTGTAAAAAAAAAAAAAAAAAAAGAAAGAAAGAAATCTCCCATATTCAAGCCAAAGAGTTTGTGGTAATGTGTTACAAAAAGAATAAACAGGCAATACTGAGTTCTTTTTGTATTTTCATACAAAAGTCTTTTCATATGAAAAGACATAAGAGACATTAAACATATTTTAATGGGCTCACCTATTTTTCAGGAACAGTATCTCTCAGGAGGAAGGGGGAAGTGCACAAGACCAGGGCTGTGTGTGGTGTAGGCAGTTGGTGAGACTCTGAAGAATTGTGTAGGAGGCTGAAGCACTGTGGGAGAATAGCTGTTATACTGCTGACAGTAATAAATGGCTGGGTCTTCAGCCTGCACACTGCTTATGGTGAGCGTGAAATCTGTCCCAGATCCACTGCCTTTGAAGTGATCAGGGACCCCATTGTACCGAGTGGATGCATGGTACTTCAGCAGTTTAGGATATTGCCCTGGTTTCTTCTGGTACCAAGCTAAGTAGTTCACCTTGTATTTGTGTGAATAAAGGCTCTCACTGTGAAGTTGATGGTGATCTTCTCACCTGCTGTCACAGCAAGGGAAGTTGGAGACTGAGTCAGCACGATGTCTGCACAGGCAAATAATAAGAAATAGACAACAAGTATACATATATAAACAAACACAGACTATAATAGCAGTTAAAATTTGCTGTTTCTCTTTTTTATTGGATATTTCATTTACATTTGAGATGTGATTCTCTTTTCCCGTTTCTCCCCTATCCAGGAACTCCTGATTTCATACCCCCTCCTCCTGCTTCTATGAGGATATGCCACCACCCACCCACAATTTCGACCACATTGGGGCATCCAGCCTTCACAGGACCAAGGACTTCCTTACCCACCTATGCCTGATAATATCATCCTCCCCTACATACACAGCTGGAGCCATGGGTTCTTCCCTATGGGCTTCCAGGCTGGTGGTTTAGACTCTGGGAGCTATGACTGGTTGGTATTTTTGCTCTTCCCATGGGGCTGCAAACATTTTCAGCTCCTTCAATCTTCTCTCTCACTCCTCCATTGGGAACCCCATGATCAGTTAAATAGTTAGCTGTGAGCAACTGCCTCTGTATATTTCAGGCTCTGGCAGACCGCTGAGGAGATAGCTATATCAGGCTCCTGTCAGCATGCACTTCCTGGCACCGACATCAGTGTCTACCTTTTGTGACTGCACAAGGGATGGATACCCAGGTTGAGCAGTCTCTGGACAGCCTTTGTTTCAGTTTCTGTGCCACGGTTTGTCTCAATATTTGCTCCCACGAGTATTTTGTTACTCTTTCTAAGAAGGGACAAAGCACTCACACTTTCTTTTTCCTTGTTCATGAGCTTCATGTGGTCTGTGAGTTGTATCTTGGATATTGCGAGATTTGGGGCTAATATCCAATTACCAGTGAGTACATACCATGTGTGTTCTTTCATGATTGGGTTATCTAACTCAGGATATTTTCTAGTTCCATCCATTTACCTAAGAATTTCTTGAATTCATTGCTTTTAATAGCTGAGTAATATTCCATTGTGTAAATGTACCATATTTTCTGTATACATTCCTCTGTTGGAGAACATCTGGGTTCTTTCCAGCTTCTGCCTATTATAAATAAGGCTGCTATGAATATAGTGGAGCATATGTCCTTGTTATATGTTGGAGCATTTTCTGGTATATGCCCAGGAGTGGTATGACTGGGTACTCAGGTGATGATATGTCCAATTTTCTGAAGAACCGTGAGACTGATTTCCAGAGTTGTTATACCAGCTTGCAATCCCACCCAATGGAGGAATGTTCCTCTTTTTCACATCCTCACCAGCACCTGCTATCACATGAGTTTTTAATCTTAGTCATTCTGACTGGTATGAGGTGGAATCTCAGGATGGTTTTGATTTGCGTTTCCCTGATAACTAAGGATGTTGAACATTTCTTTAGTTGCTTTTCTGCCATTCAACTTTCCTAAGTTGAAAACTGTTTGTTTAGCTCTATACCCCATTTTTCATAGGGTTATTTGGTTGTCTGCAGTCTAATTTCTTGACTTCTTTGTATTTATTGGATATTAGCATTTCCCTGATGACTAAGGATACTGAACATTTCTTTAGGTGCTTCTCGGCCATTCGAGTTTCCTCCATTGAAAATTCTTTGTTAAGCTCTATACCCCATTTTTTAATAGGGTTATTTGGTCGTCTGGAGTCTAATTTCTTGAGTTCTTTGTATATATTGGATATTAGCCCTCTATCAGTTGAAGGATTGGTAAAGATCTTTTCCCAATTTGTTGGTTGTCGTTTTGTCCTATTGACAGTGTCCTTTGCCTTACAGAAACTTTGCAATTTTATGAAGTCCCATTTGTCAATTCTTGATCTTAGAGCATAAGCCATTGGTGCTCTGTTCAGGAAATTTTCCCCTGTGCCCAAGTATTTGAGGCTCTTCCCTACCTTCTCTTCTGTTAGTTTCAGTGTATCTGGTTTTATGTGGAGGTCCTTTATCCACTAAGACTTGAACTTTGTACAAGGAGATAAGAATGGATCAATTTTCATTCTTCTACATGTTGTCCTCCAGTTGAACCAGCACCATTTGTTGAAAATGCTGTCGTTTTTCCACTGGACAGTTTTAGCTCTTTTGTCAAAGATCAAGTGACCATAGGAGTGTGGGTTCATTTCTGGATATTAGCCCTCTCTTGGATGTATGATTGGTAAAGATCTTTACCCAATCTTTTGGTTGCCATTTTGTCCTATTGACAGTGTCCTTTGTCTTACAGAAGCTTTGCAATTTTATGAGGATCCATTTGTCAATTCTTGATCTTAGAGCATAAGCCATTGGTGTTCTGTTCAGGAACTTTTCCCCTGTACCCTAGGTATTCAAACTGAAAAATCTGGATGAAGTGGAAAACTTTCTAGACAGATACCAGATAACAAAGTTAGATCAGGAGCAGATAAACCATCTAAATAGTCCCTTAACCCCTAAAGAAATAGCAGCTGTCATTAACAGTCTCCTCACCAAAAAAAAAAAAAAAATGTCTGGGACCAGATAGTTTTAGTGCAGAAGTCTATCAGACTGTCCAAGAAGACCTAATTTCAATTCTCTTCAAACTATTCCACAAAATAGAAACAGAAGGAACACTACCCAATTCATTCTGTGAAGCTACAATTACACTCATACCTAAACCACACAAAGACAGAAGAAGGAAAACATCAGAACAAACTTCCTTATGAATATCAATGCAAAAATACTGATAAAATTCTCACAAACTGAATTGAAAAATACATCAAAATAATCATCCACCATGATCAAGTAGGCCTTAACCCAGAAATGCAGGGATGTTTCAATATTCAGAAATCCATCAACGTAATCCATTATATAAAAAAATTAAAGAAGAAACTCATATGATCATCTCACTAGATGCTGAGAAAGCATTTGACAAAATTCAACATAACTTCATGGTAAAAGTCTTGGAAAGATCAGGAATTCAAGGCCCATACCTAAACATAGTAAAAGCAAAATACAGCAAGCCATAGCCAACATCAAACTAGAGAGAAACTTAAAGCAAATCACTAAAATC
Organism: Grammomys surdaster; assembly: GCF_004785775.1. Taxonomy (NCBI): domain Eukaryota; kingdom Metazoa; phylum Chordata; class Mammalia; order Rodentia; family Muridae; genus Grammomys; species Grammomys surdaster. The sequence goes on from NW_021604992.1 coordinate 540,949, forward strand.
AGGGACTAGACAAGGCTGCCCACTCTCTCCCTACCTATTCAATATAGTACTGGCAGTCCTACACAGAGCAATTAAACAACAAAAGGAAGTCAAAGGGATACAAACAGGAAAGGAAAAAGTTAATATTTCACTATTTGCAGATGATATGATACTATACTTAAGTGACCCTAAAACTTCAACCAGAGATCTCCTAAACCTGATAAGCAACTTCAACAAAGTGACTGGATATAAAAACAACTGAAACAAATCAGTAGACTTCCTCTACTCAAAGGATAAACACGCTGAGAAAGAAATTAGGGAAATGAGACCCTCACAATAGTCACAAATAATATAAAATACCTTGGATTGAATCTAACCAAGAAAGTGAAAGATCTATATGACAAGAACTTCAAGTCTCTGAAGAAAGAAATCCAAGAAGATCTCAGAAGACGGAAAGATCTCCTATGCTCTTGGATTGGCAGGATTAATATAGTAAAAATGGCCATCTTGCCAAAAACAATCTACAGATTCAATGCAATCGTCATCAAAATTCCAAATCAAATATTCGTAGAGATAGAAAGAGCAATTTGCAAATTCATTTGAAATAATAAAAATCCCAGGTTATGAAGAACTATTGTCAACAATAAAAGAATTTCTGGGGGAATAAGGATCCCTGACCTTAAGATGTACTACAGAGCAATAGTGATAAAAGCTGCATGGTATTGGTACAGAGATAGGCAGGAAGATCAATGGAAAAGAACTGAAGATCCAGAAATGAACCCACACACCTATGGTCACTTGATCTTTGACAAAGGAGCTAAAACCATCCAGTGGATAAAGGACAGCCTTTTCAACATATGGTGCTGGTTCAACTTGAGTTCAGCTTAAAGAAGAATGCAAATTGATCCATTCTTACCTCCTTGTACAAAGCTCAAGTCCAAGTGGATAAAGGACCTTCACATAAAACCAGATACACTGAAACTAGTAAAAGAGAAGATGGGTAAGACCCTTGAATAACTAGGTACAGGAGAAAAATTTGATTTAATGTCTTTGCAACATCATGTTGTCATAGTATTGTATAAGACACATTATATTTTGACACATATTATTAATTTCATGCATACCAAGATGTGGCCCTGAAAAGATTATAATAATTTTGAATTTCTTACAAGATACCCCGAGCAGCAGGGACAGGAGTACCTGGTTCTGGAACTCCATCTTGCTACCCCTGCTGCTTGATGCTGCTTAGTCTTCACTGCAAAGGCCTAGTATATATTCTGAGAAGCTGAGCTTGGCTGGTCAGGTCTATGCAAAGCAGTCAACAAATACAAATGCAAATGCCAAGGAAGTGTGTCCAAGAGTCGCTGCTGTTAATCAACAGCCAAAAATACCATCACAGAGAAAATGAGCAGGCATCGAAAGATATCAGCTAACAGGTCTTCAACAGAAATGAACTAAGTACTCTATTAGCAACTTCTGTGCTAAAATCCAAGTCAGATTTAAGTCAATTGATTCTTGCAGGAACATAAGGAGACTTATAGAGATAGTCATAGGGAAGTAATAGGATATGTTCGTAAATATCACAACAACAACAAAAAATAGTGTAAAAATGTAGGATGGAGTGAAAAAAGATGAAAGACAAATGAGACTAAATTTGTTTAATATTACTAATTTCCAAATCACTCTTATACTGCAGATAAAGATTAATACTTGAGAATTTTGGGCTCCAGTTCCTGGGCTAACCATGGATAGAAATGCAAAGAGCATTCCCAGAATTAGCTCTGTGGAAATTTTAGTGGATATTAATTTAAGATTGATAAGAGAAACTTTATCTCAAAACAAAAGAAACCAAGTAGAAACTTGTAAGTACCCTACCCAAAACTTCAGGAAACAACAACAACAAAAATTAGGGTGGGGGTGTCTAAATTTCATGAAACAAAGGGGTGATAAATTCAGATTTCCTCATGAAACTATGGCTGCTGGCAAACACTGCCATGAGATTTTATTCCAGAAATGCAAATGTTAGTGTAATCTAGGAATTAGCAGCATTGAATCTGGGTTCATTAAGATGGTTTTTCTGATATCGTGAATAGTTTAAACGTCTCTGCACAAGGAAGCACAGCAATCCTAATCTAAGTAAAGATTTTAAAGAGACCATTAGACCACTGAATCTTAGACTCTTGCCAATCAAAACAAGAGTATGAATCAAAAACAATAGCAGAAACATAAATTTTGAACCAGCCAGGACTTCATATTAGTGAACACAAAAAGTATATATAAGAAGTAAATTATATAATAAAGTCAAAAAATAAAATATCATGGCAAGAATTGGAGATTCACCTCTGTAAACCCAGAATTGGGGAAACAAAAGCAGGAGAATTATGCAAGTATGGCCAGCCTACGGTACATTAAATATTCTAGGCCAGGCTAATCTATGCATAAAGATGACCTTTCAAAACTATGTATTATCAATCAACTTTTTTACAAGTCAACTAATGCCATTATCTATCTAAAGCATATTATTTATCTGATGTTAACATTTTACAACTAAGCCAAGTGTATTATTGAAAATTAAACATGCACTTAAAAATATTCATTCCCTTTTATTTTATACATCTACTTTTCAGGTACAAAATGCTAAATAATTTCTGATACTATTATTCAGATATTCTCTGAAACTTCTAGCACCCCTCATATGAGAGAGTCATGCAGTATATGGATTTAGGAAGTCCCCAACATTAAGTTCAATAATATGACATATGAATAGCTATCCATCATTGTCTAAAATGTTGTCATGTGCTCTCGATCCTCACTAAGCTTTGTACTTTGCTTTGTGACAGCTGCAGTGAGCTCAGACCATGCTTCCATGTCATTTACTAATGCTCATTCAGATTGGACACGTGGAGATAGCAGTCTTACAAATCCAAAGATTCCTGTTTCTCATAGAATAGATGAGAGCATGGAAACTAAAAACATAAAAATTCCAATTTATTTTATGTATAAGATGAAGAAACGTACAGACCTTAGTTACTTATCAAGTTTCCACCGTAACTCCTGGGGCATTAATTTCTGTTGTCTTTGATTGAACTATAAACCTGCTGGCTGAAAACAATACTGATTAATTTACTCTCAGTTTCAGAATCAGGAAGTCTGAAGCTGATGATCTGGAGCTCTTGGAACATAGCACTCACTTCCATGGACAACAGTGTAGATTGAGGCTTCAGTAATATACATCTGAGATCCAAATGATCAGAAGTACTACAAAGCTGAATTCAGCTTTTCTGTTCCAGCACATAGAATCATTTTTCTTTGGGTGAGTTGTTGTGGCTACCCAATATCTGTGACAGAAAATAGTAAACATAGGAAGACTTTCTAGCATCAACATATCATTTGTTGTGACAATATCATGGTACCTGAAAATATACAAGTTTATTACTGCATTCAAGATACAAGTGAATATACAGGGTAACAGCCATGAACAAAAACTTGGCTGCTTAAGGAGCCTAGATCCCACAGGTAGTGCTTCTCTCAGGAGGGCCAGTGAATTTGAAAATTTTAAAACCTTATTTTTAATGACGATTCTTAAATGCTTTAATCTCTCTTTATCCCATGATCCACCAGAGATAGTTGAAAAGAAAGGATATGGGAGTTGGTAAGGGGCAGGTAAATGGATCTGTTTAGAAAGGTTTTTTTATGCAAATTCTATCTATGTTGTCTGGAAATTGACAGTTGAGATCATAGGTTCGAAGGCAGCAGTAGCTTGGCAGTCCAGTTCTGTAGTCAGGCTAGCAACAATTGTGACAAGAACTAACAGAGACAGCCAGACCTTAACCTTGGTTCAAGTCAGAAGTAGAGAACAACAGGAACAACAGGAGAAGTCCTAGACTGTGTCTCTCTCAGGGAAGCAAAGATCAGTGAAGATGTAAGACTCACAAGTATTAAACAGCTAGCTTTACCAATAAGCCAAGCTCTATCTTTGTCACTCTGTGGAGCCCTATTTATACCCTCCAAACAACATGTGCCTTCCATGTGACTTGCCTCAGCATGTGTCTTGTCTCAGCATGTATCTTGCAGCACATGTCTTGCCTCACCCCAGGCAACCATTCATCCTGAATCTGAGGAGTACTGACAAATACAGCTCAACTATAAAATGTAAGGTGGACCAATACATGTGTGTCATTAGCAAAGAATCTGTTATTACGTGTCCTTTCATGTGCTTGCTTTGGCAGAACATCCTCTCTCCTGTGTCTGCTTCAATGAAATGTTCAGTGAAATGAAACCTTCCTTATATTTTCACACCTGTGTCCACTTTAACAAGGCATTCTTTCACCTGTTCATCCCAGCAAAACACCATCCAGCTGACTTTCCAAAGAACCCTTAAGTTGCCATTTCAGGCCTATACAGATTCTCTGAGTGTGAGTGTGAGAATTAGGACAGAGCATAAAACAGCTGTCATAGGTGAGGTATCTTTGACACATATTCCTGAATGTACTTAAGATAAAACCATTACTGACCTATCAGCTTCAGCAACTATGGGTAGCATTGTGGCATACAAATAGAGATTCTGCAACTGTCTCCTTTTAATTTTTTTTTTATGTTTATGACTGTTTTGACTTGATGCACGTTTGCTCAGTGTGCATTCCTGGTGTCTGCACAAGTTAGTTGAATGAGTCAGATCCCATGAAACTGTAGTTATATACCATTGTGAGCTACCATTGGTGTGCTTGGAACTGAACCTAGATCCTCTGAAGAACAGCCAGGGCTCATAAACAATGAAACATATCTCTAGCATCACATATGGCTTATGAGTATATAAACATGATAAAGAACAAGAAAGATACATGAAAAAAATAAAAACCTGTGTTCTGCTAAAGACTCTGACTCGGGAAGAGGACAGCAGTGGAAAAAAGGAGAATGTGTAAATACTTCTCCAGTTTGCTTGTGCCTTGTAAAATCTGTTCTTCCTTGCAAATACGATGGAAAGAAATTACTTACATAGTAAAATGACATCATTTCATAGAAGTAGTAAGAGAATATCATGGGAACAACTCAGTGTTTGTATTTAATCATGCTCTCCTCTTTTCTTAGTTTAGAGTTCAATGCGTATATCATGATGGTGCAAAATTCAATATTCCTCTCCATTTACCAGTAGCGCTGTACTTTACTTCCAGAAAATGTCATGTCAGTAAAGAAACCACTTCCATGCTCATAGGAATGTACACTAATCTCTCTTTGTTGTTGTGATAAAACTCACTGACAAAAGCAAGATAAAGGATCATTGTGCCTTCCTTGAGAAGATGGACTGTTGGGGAACAGAGTTCAAGTATTCAAATACTATAGTGTGAAAGACAAAGTATAAGGGGCATTCTAAGATATTTGTACCATAGATCAGGAGCTTAGAAATTTTTCTCTGGTTTATGCCAATACCAAGATAACATAGTATAAATGTCTTCACTAGTCTGGTAATTGATGGTGACTGTGTCTCCCAGAGATGCATACAGCATGGAAGAAGTCTGTATCATTTTGCTGTTACATCTGCCGCCTGTCTTTAAAGACAAAAAACATAGCCACTGTGTAATCGCATGACAAGACAAATTACTTGACAAATCAGACAGGAATGATTATATTAGGATAAGCAAATTGCATTTCTTGTGCTAATTTTCCTGAGAATGAGAGGAGCAGTAACACCAAGAGCTGAGTGGCAAACCTGTTGTCTATGCTATATCCTTGTCAGAACTGAATCCAACACAGACTGAGACCATCTTATAAAGAAGTCCTCAGAGCACTAGCTGTGCTCTAAGCCCACAAAAATCACCAAGTGCTTGGCAAAACTACAGGGCTGGCTCAGGTCAGTGACTCAGCAAGGGATCAGACATCCCAAGAATCTCATGCGAGACATGAGATGGGCATATTTTTATAGAAAGATGGGCATTTCTCTGGGAAACCAAAGAACAAAGTAAGTCTTGAATCCTGAGAGTAGCATGTTATTTTGAAGACTCCTAGTATCAGCATATTCTTTTGTTCATATAGGTCAATCTTGAACAGGGATCATTCATAATGGCAAAATCTTAGAGGTATGAGAAGGCTGGTAGACTCATTTTTCTTAATACTTGTCAGGATTATGAATGGCTAGATTTATTTCTTTTAAAGATAAATGTGAGAGTGTGACAGTAGGGCTCAGAGTGAATAGCCACTTGACAATGTTGGAATTATAGGCTCAGAGTGCTTGACCTAGTAGGAGGATGAATAGAGTGTCTGCATGCATAAAAATTTCTCTCTGTGGACATTTCTCTTATCCTAGTGAGGTTGGCACATCTGCAGTATTGTTAGAATGAAATGATTGTCATAAAGTGATTATCAAGAAATTGAAATTTTGTGGGTGTCAGAAATACTTTTTCAAGGGAAGTATAGGAACTGATTATACCTAGACACTGGTTATGAATTGCAAGATTGAACAAATACATAAGTTAATGAATGAAAATATGATTAATCATAAATAATAAGAAAATGCATTTTTATTTTTTAATTTTTCAGAATATGATACATGAAGAGCATATTTACATCACTTTCACTCCTGTCTACCAACTCTTCTTATGTGACAATTTAGGGCTTCTTGTTTATTTATGATTCACATACACAGAAACAATTGATTTCTCTTAGTGTTGTTACTATATAGGTTTATGTAATGTTTATTATCACTGGGGAGTGTATAACCCACTGGAAACTCATCTCTGGAAAAACTAATTCTTCTTTTCTCAAAAGTAAGTTGTTGCATCTAGATCTTGAGCCAGGAGAAGCATCTTGTGAAATTCCACATTAATGATGTGTGTCAACTGCTGTTCTTGTTTAGGTAACTGTCTTAAGTCAGGGTGTCTATTCCTGCATCATGACCAAGAAGTAAGTAAGGGAAAAAAGGGTTTATTCAGCTTACACATTGCTGTTCATCTCTAAAGGAAGTCAGGACTGGAACTCAAGGAGGTCAGGAACCAGAAGCTGATTCAGAGTCCTTGGAAGGATGGGACTTACTGGCTTGATTTCCCTGCCTTGCTCAGCTTGCTTTCTTATATAACCCAAGACTACCACATCAGGGATGGCACCACCCAAAATGGGTCCTCCATGCTTAATCACTAATTGAGAAAATGCCTTACAGCTGCATCTCATGGAGAAATTTCCTCAACTGAAGCTCCTTTCTCTGCGATAACTCCAGCTTGTGTCAAGTTGACACAAAACCAGCCTTTACGGGTGACCATAAATTTGAGTTTTCATGAGTACAGTTTACCTGGAATGTCTACAGTCATGTAGACAAGATATTCTGGTTCTGAGGCTCATGACTTGAGGTCTCTCTTTCTTCATATTCTCTGAGTTTTAGGTGGAGGCATTGGGTTGTAATTTTATGAACAGGGGCTTGTAATGTTAGTGGTTGAAGCTGGCAACTCATAGTCATTCTCTGCATTTTGCAATTATAGATCGCTGCAATACTTTCTTTTCTGTTGAAAAGAGAAGCTTCTTTTATTAAGAATGAGAGATACAGTTACCTATGGGAACAAGCATAATTATTTAGTACTGAAGGAGCCGAGCTAAATGGTCATACAGCCAGTGTCTGATTCGGTGCTTCCCCATAAGCCTCGCAGGCTAGTGCTCGCCACAGCCTCAGCACTTTCCCCTTCCCTCTCAGCCTCACACACATAGAAATTCCCCTTCCCTCCACCTGACCCCTCCTGAAAAGATGCCACTGGTGCCAAAGACCACAAATCCTTACCCTAATATCACCCACATCCTGGGAATAACAATGATATCAGTTTGAAAACAGATAAACAAAAACAGCTCAGCAGCGTCCATGCCCCTGAAGCTGGCACTCTTTCTGAAGTCTAACACAGGTGACTTATGGCCTTGAGAAAACCAAAAACCATACATTCCTTAGAGAGAAATCATGCCGATTAAGAGTTCCCATGCAGCTGCTACTGGTTTGTAAAAACAGTAAAGCTTCCCTTAACTGCCGCTTCCCTCTCCTTGTGTAACTCACTTGCATATATTCCCTATACTCCCTGACACAGAGCTGCAACTTCACTTTGTGCAACTTGCAGTCCAAACCTGGGTTTGAAATAAAAGGCTCTTATGTATCTCTACAGCAGACATAGTAATTCATTGAGATCTCTTGGAGGTCCTTAGACCTGGGCATAACAGTACACACTTAGTACTTATTTCGGCTTAGGAAAATGACAGCAGTTGCGTTTCTTCTAGGGTATGAACACTTCAGGCATAGATAGTGGCCTAACTTTACAGTATCACCCATGAGTACCCTCACACTGAGTAAACCTTAAATTCAAATAAGTTACTACAAAAATTAAAGTCATCATTGAAATATTGAAGGTATCTTCCTGAGTCAGTCATTATTATTTATACTTTATAAACTTTATATTCAGAAAAAACTATTGTATTTTTTTTCCTCTTGGCAGCTTGAATAGTACTTTCCAACACCAGGAGAGGTATCTCTCATGAAGGAGACTTCCAATTATGTTCCATGTGGATTACTGCAATTTTTATGGCAAATACATGTAGTGTCTTCAGAAATAATTAGTGTTATTAACACTCTAAGTCTTGCAAGCAAAGACTGCTGCAGGAGTTCATGTAGATTTGAGATTCTCTCTTGAACTCCTCAGACCAATAGACCAACAAAGAGATCTCCAATGTGCAGCAATAAAATTTTTGAACTTTTATTGCTCCTCTCTAATTTGTACATTCTGGATTTTTATAGATACATTGAAATGCTGTGTGTATGTATACATGTGTATGTATGTTTCAATTTGCAGAGAATATGTATATGTTAAACAAAATATAATGGACAGGAGGGGAAAGAAGGAGGGTGTGGGAACAGCTCCAGATGGGGTCCCATGAGGATCTCTGGCTTGGCTGAAGACAAGGTGAGAACAGCCACTGCCTCTGCCCACCAGCAGTCCCAGAGAGATGGAATGCAGACAGGGAGAGTCCACTGGTGCCTCCACCGCTGACCACATCTCCGCAGTGGAGAGGGGAAAAGTGTTACAGCTCTTTGAAGTGCCCCAGTGAGGCACCGGCTGGCTGGCTGGCTGGCGAAGATGGGAGGATCCATGACAGCGCTCAGAAAATGGGACTGATTGTCCCATTGCACGCACTTTACTTCTCAGTTGGGTCAATATATACAGTTTGGGGTGGGTTAATGTCTGGCAGCAGTTAACCCCTATTGGGTTGGTCTGAGAGCTTGGGGATGCCTCATCTGCATGTTGGGGTGCTACTCCTGTGTGACCAATGGTTATAGGCCTCTCTGTGAGAGGGGCTGTGGGGGGGCTGAAGCTGAGAGAGTCAGAGGCCCAGGAAGAGCTGAATGCCTTCCATCCCAGGGGATCTCCAGGATTCAAAGCTCATTCAACCAGGTACCCAGCTGTCTCTCATAGCTCACTGTCCCACAACTCCCCCCTTTTCTTTTATAAAGGTGAGGTGTCATCAGAATAAATGTCTCCTATGTTGGGAACAGTTTGATACTGAACCAAGACCTGATTGGTAATCACTTTTGCAATGCTACTCATCTGTTGTTTGAGAAACTGAATGAGGCAGGCTGCCAAGAGAAGCAAGGCTCCAATGGCTAGTATGGGGCCAGAGAGGGGAAGAATCCAAGCTATCAAGAGGTTAGAGTACCAAGGGGTAGGGGTGTTGGGAGCACAGCATGTCCGGAGGTTCCCCCGGATCTCTTTGAGCATCTTGTTCTACCAGCCCAGATTCATTGACATAGAAGCAACATTCTTCCCCCAGCAAAACACAAGTCCCCCATTGTTTAGCAGTCAACAAGTCCAGGGACCTCCAGTTTTGGAGAGCCACTCCTGCTAAAGAAGTTATCTGGCATTGAAGTGATTCAAGGCTGTCCATAGTAGAGGCCATTGCCTGGTTAAACATGTCCTGGAAGTCGCCAGCCAGATACTGTGTTTGGACAAGGGCTGCTCCAGCAGTTCCAGAAGCACCAAGCAAAACAGCAAGGTCTAGTCCAATGAGCAGAGAGGGATGAAGATCTCTCTCTTTTTTCGGTTTCCTCCCATCTGCAAGGTGAGTTCTTCAGGTTCGTAGAGATAAACCTGGATGCCAACAATCAAGGGGATGCAGGAGCCCTGAAAAATGAGGGTTGATACAAGCACCTGTAGTCCCCTTGGACCAGACAAGGGCAGGAGGGCTGACAAATACTGATTTGGTAATGGTAATGTCATAGGCACATGTGAGATGGTGTTTTGAGGAGGGCCCTACAAGGCAAAGAGGTGGAGGTACGTCAATGAGAGGAATGTCCTGTGTTTTCCTCGTTAGCAGGGGTTCATGGAGGTCATAAAGGGAAAAGTTAATGGAAACTGCTGTTAATAATGGTTGGGAGAGAGAGTCACAGAAAAAACATTGGGAAGAATTGGGGTGGGTCATTAAGAGAAGGAGGTCTGCTGCATATTGGATGTACTGTAGCCAGGAGAGGGTAGCTTGTAGTTCCTCCTGAGACTGGTTTTCCTGTTGGATAATATTAGCATGAGTAAAGGCAGATTTAGGGGCAAGACAAGTTCACAGGAGACTTGTAGGTCAGCTACAGGGTATCTAGCATAGCTGTTGGGGTAAACCATGACTCCAGTTCGCCAACGTTCATTCCATAGATCACTGATGGAAAGCTGAAAATGAGTTTTAAGGTTGATGAGCATGGTGCCACAGCTGCTGGTGAATTCCTTCCTCCAGCTCCAATATCTGCAACCTCCATATGTGGAGACCTCCTGGAGACATTCACCTGTATTTCAGTAAGCAGAGAAAAGGGCTGGGGATAGTGGAGATGGATTCCGGGTGTAGGAGAATCTCAATCTTGGTTCGACATCCTTCAAGTGGGCAGTCCTGGGTTCCTGTAACTTTGTTGTGTCTGTTGTAGGTTTCCCTAGCATAGAATCTCCAATGGTTGGTGTTGGGAAGGCTAGGGAGGGGCTTGACAGTAGCAGAGTTAGTGTGAAGGATGACAAAAACTGCCAAGAAAATAGAGGACAGGGGGGATTGTGGAGGGCACATGGCCTGGGCAGCTGTCATCAGGCCATGGATGTCCTTCCAGGAGATCCTGCTGCTCCTCTGGGCATGGTGTCTCCTTTGCCTTCTCCTCCTTCTCCTTGGTTCTTGATCTGTCAGTGAGAGGTGGGCCATCTTCTTGGCTGGTGGGGTGGTTTTGGACATTTCTAGCAGGAACCCAGATAGGCATGGGTTGGTCCTGTGGAAAGACACAAGCAAAACCCCTTCCAGTTGTAAGGAGGGGGTCTGGTCTCTTTCAAATTCCGTCCAAAGGATCTCACCATCTTACTAGGATAAGGGGAGCTAATTTTGGTGTGTGCCAATGGAGGGAAATAGGAGAGTGTTTGAAGGTTTTGTAGGTGTTAAATATGTTTAGGGTAGTCAGGGACATCATTAATTGTACATTAAGGGGATAAATGGTGGTTTGTTTCAGGAGTTGGGCCTTCAGGGTCTGGTGTGTTCTTTCTATTATTCCTTGGCCCTGAGGGTTGTGGGGAGTTCCCCTATGATGAGCAACTTTCCAAGCTTGTTCAGAAGGTTTTAAATTGAGAGCTAGTGAAGGCAGGGCCATTGGCAGTTATTATCTGTTGAGGAATGCCCATGGTGGCAAAGGTAGAGAGCATATGGTAAATTAACCTTTTGAAGTTTTCACCTGTCTTAGCTGTAGCCCATATAAAATATGAGTAAGTATCTATGGTGAAAAAAACATACTTTTGTCTACTGAATTGGGGAACATGGGAAACATCAATTTGCCATAAGGTGTTAGATTTGAGGCCTCAGGGATTTGTACCCACTGTTTGTAAAGCTGGGGTGGTAATAAGGGATGCACAAGAGGCACATGTTTTTATTATCCTTTGGAGCTAAGCAAGTGGGATGTGGGGGAAGCAAGCATGAAACCCCTTTAGATTTGTGTGCATGTGTGAATGCAATTGGTCTGCTTGTTCAGTGGAGGCTATGAACAATCCTGTTGAGGCAGTTTGGTCAGCGAATGCATTTCCCTCAGATATGATATAGGACTTGGCAGGGGACTGTGGAATTGGATGTGTTGGATACAGATGAGGTTTAGGCTCTCTCCTGTAGGAGAGTAGAGACCTGTATGGGTAGAGGGGAAAGTGGGTTGTCATCTAGTTTGACAAATGATCTTGACAACCAGGGAAGCAAATTGACAGCACATACACTGTCTGAAAAGATGTTAAGGGGGCCTTTGACTTCTTTTAGAGCTAGGTAAATGGCATTTGGTTCTTCATATTGGGGGGATTTGTGGGGGAACTCTTTGAATCAGAAGATGGGGGTCCATCTGCAGGGAAGTACTATATTACTGTTGCTGCTCCCCTCTTTCCCCCATCGGTAAATATTGAGGGGGCTTCTGCTATGGGCTGTCTGGAGAATAGTTTGAGGGGGTAGCCATCATAACAAAGGGAGGCCAGAAGCCCAATTCTTTGGTAGGATAATGGTTGTCAATTTGTCCTGGGAACCCTATTAAGCTGATAGCAAAGTGGAAATGATTTTTGATTAGCTACTGACTGAACATCTGAGAGGGAGAAGGGGGTGACAAGAATGTCAGATTATTTTCCTAGGGTTTGTAGGGATTTATCTCTGCCATTTTTAATCATATTGGCAAATGCATTCACTTCATTTAAAACTCAGGGTGCACCACCCCTTGGGTATGGAGCCATTCTAGCACCCCCTGTGGCTGGTAAAGGGCTCCTACAAGGGTGGGGGAGGAATTAAAGATAGGGAGATGTACAGGTATTGTTGGGTCATATCTAGCAAGAGCCATATCTTTTAGGGCTGAATTGACAGATTTTAGGGCTTGGACTGCTTCTGGGAACAGTGTCCTTGAGGAGGAGGGACTTTTATCTCCTTTCAGGAGGTTAAAGAGGAGTTGAAGTGTGCTTGTGGGAAGGAGGAGCCAGGGTCAAAGCCAATTGAGGTTGCACAAAATGCTCTGGAGGAAGGCAAGAGTTAATTTTTGAGGGAAGAAAAGGGTGGGTTTGTGTGGGACTGCATAAGGGTATTCTGGTCCATGGCTGGGCATGGACCTGGAACTCCAAGACTCTAAATGAGAACTGGCAGGAATTTGGCCACGTCCCCAGAACCCAGGGTCCTGACACACAGTCTCGTCTCCATAGTCTTACATTGTTCAGTCATGTAGGCCATTACAGCCCCTCCCAAAGTGCACACATAGAGGGTATGACTAGAGGCCTCAGGCCCTAGGAATTTACATACTAATGAAGGCCAGAGGGTCAAGCAAATTAGGCATGCTTCCCCAGAACCTCCCCCCTTTCTCCCTCCCTATTTAACTCAGGACTGCCCTGAGTTTCATGGAGCATACTTCCAGATCCATCCACCATCCGGCATGACAATAAACCCTTTTGGAACCAAGGACTTCCTCGTGTCATTGGGGCCTGCCGCTGCCAAAGCCTCCAGGCCACTGGAACCTTAGACTTTCTCCTGCTTGTGGGATCAGCAGCGTGGAAACTCCCCAGGACTCCACTACTGTAGCCTATTTATTCCCACAGGTTTGAGGGGGCATATTGAAGTAAGGGAGATCTCTGCGTCTAAAAATACAATGGGAAGAATGAGTTGGATTTTGTGAGGGGCTATTTTGAATCCTAGGACAGATTCAGAAGGTATTAGCTGGTCTTTAAGTTGGGAGGGGGAGATAGAAATGTCCCCCCATAAAAGAATGTCATCCATGTAATGATAGACATTGAGTCCTTTGTCTAAATAGGGTTTTAATGCTGTGGCTACAGCCTCCTGACAAATGGTAGGACTGTTAGCCATTCCCTGGGGAAGAATAGTCCATTCAAATCATGAGGCTCGGCCAGAGTTGTTAATGGGGGGCACTGAGAATGCAAAGCGTTCACAGTCCCTGAGGTGGAGAGGGATGGAAAATAAAAGTCTTTTATGACTATTGCTAATAGGGGAGCATTGGCAGAAATGGCTGAAATGTGGGGTAGCCCTCTTTGTGGGGAGCCCCAGATTCACATGGTTTTATTAATAGCCCTCAAATCTTGTAGTCTTCACCCTCCTGAGTGTTTTTTTATAGCAAACACAGGGGTGTCCCATGGACTGTGGGAGGGTGGATGTGTTGTAGAGACAGCTACTCCTCTACAAGTTCTTTGAGGGCTCTAAGTTTCTCCTTTGATAGAGGCCACTGTGGGACCCAGAAGGCTTTGTCAGAGAGCCATTCAAGGCAGGAAGTATTAAATCTGACAATGGCCTCTAGAATTGGGGGTGATTTGGAGGGGGGTTATTTGGGTCTCCTTGGGTACTATTTTTTTTCATAAGTAATGTCTTCTATCTTAATGTGATCTCTTTCTGGTTGGATGGTAAGAACCACATCTAGGGCCTATAAGATATCTCTCCCTAAAAGATTGGTGGCCACTTGAGCCACCAGGGGGCATATGAGGCCTGTAGCCCCATCCAGGTCCTTCCACCTACAGGTCTGTTTGGAGATACATGCATGAGAGGTAACCCCTGTGTCTAGGAGCTTGGGCCCAGGGATCAATTGCCAGTCTTGTGGGACTTCTTGCTGCCTTAAGACTGTCTTGTATCAATAAAACACTTGAATGGTTTATCATCTAATGGTTAACTTGGGGTGGATGCCTTCTGAGATGGTGGACACCCATAAGACTTCTACAGGAGTAGTTGTCCCTCTTACTGTCAGGGCTGAGGGTTGCCCCCTTTGAAGTTTAAAGGCTCTAGTGGCTTACCATTCTTATCATATAGGGCGGTACAGTGCCTCCTCCAGTGGAAACCTTTTCTACAGCAGGGACAGATGGCCTTAGGGGGATTAGAATCTGTTATAGGAGGGGAGTTTAGTAGCCATTCATCCCTCTAATGTCCTGCCTCTCCACATTTGAAGCAGATTCCTTCTGTTTTTACTGCTGCCACAAATGCCTGAGCTACGGATGCAACCTGGTGTGATGTGGTTCCTCTTTCTCAGGTGGCCACAATCCACCTATCATAATGGTCTTTCCAGAGACCCTGGCAAGCTAGCCTAGACTCAGAAGTCATGCCTTCCCAAACAATGGTTTTAAGAAGAAGATCCCTAGCTGTGGGGTTGGAGATTTTTCTTTCTAAGCTCATTTTAGTTCTGAGAATGAAATCAGATAGGGTTTCTCCAGGCTTCTGATGGAAGGAGAGCAGAGAGTAGGCGGGGTCTTGTGACCCTGAGGATGGAGTGAGCCTGTTCCAGGCCTGAATGGCACAGAGGTGGACCTGCTCATAGTACCATGCTGATTGAGTTGCCTGCTGTGCTCCAGTAGAGAAATCTTCCTGGCCAAAGAGTTCTTTAAAACTCCATGGGGTGTCATCACCCCTCTCCTGGTTTTGTCTGACTTGTTTAAGACATTTGTCATGAAAGTAAGCTTCCCATTCTAGAAACATTGGTCCAGGAAGAGCAGAATGGCAAATATCTCTCCAATCTTGGGGAGTGTTTAAGTTGGCAATATGGCTTTGCAGGAGAGATTTGGTCCATGGTGTATGAATGTCATCGTCCTTCACTGCTTGCCTGAGTTCTTTTAGGTCTGAGGCTTGAAGTGCATACAAGTTAAGTGGCTTATCTCGAGTGGGGTTGATATTAACTAGGAATGCTCGAGTAGTTTGGGTTTCAAGTTCTGTACCAGACTCCTGAGTAGCCTGGGAGGTGGGATTAGTTTTTGTATGAGAGTCCCTGAAGTTGCAAAGTTGTTGAGTGTTTGATGGTTGAGTATAAGGGACTATGGAGTTTGGCAGGGCTTTATCTGCAGGTTCTGAAGGCCTCTCACATTTGAGGCTTGAGAAGGGGGAAGGGAATTTATCTCTCTTTGGTTGGGAAGGGGAGAGGCAGGCTCTAGCTCCTTTGGTATTTTAATGGAGCCTTGCCTTTCAATGGGGGAGCGAGGGGCAGCAGGAGCAGACAGGTCTATTTGGCATTTCCTCCAAGGCATAAGGGAGAAGGGGTGGGTATATCGATTTTATCTCTCTTATTAATTGGATAAGGGCTATGAGGTCTGAAATAGAGTGATTTGGGGGACCTTGATCTTTGGGTTTCTTCGACTGAGGGTTGTCAAAAGCTGTGTTGTTCTCAGTCTGTCCAATTTAGATGGCCGAATGTCAGCTAAGATCAGCAGAAAACCATGAGGGAGTTTTTTTCCTTCTTGGATATTTCTGTTTTTATATAAGGGAAGCTACTCTGCTCCATGAATCTGTGCTGTAGATATTGTCCTCAGCCATGCATGGGGCTATCTGAAGGACTTCCTCCCAAAACCAGGAGGCTTGTTTTTTGGTTATTTTCACCCCTTGGGATTCTAGTAGGGCACATATTTGCCTGACCTGGGGTGATATTTTATGTGATGTTGAGTTTCCCATGACAGAAAAGAGGAGAAACATTTTGTCCAATGGGAACATTCCCTTGGCCTGATGGCTTTTGGGGGAGTCCACAAAGGTCCAAAACACTAAGCCTTTCTGCAGATTTAAGATCTGGCTGGGGCCCTGTGGCTTTAAACTGGCTGCTGCATTACCAGATTTTTTGTTTGTTTGTTTGTTTTAAACAGAGTCTAGATAGAGAGTCTTTGCTAATGCCCATTGTGGGCTGTTGGGATTTAAGCAGAGGTCGAGGGAAACTTCAACCAACACCGAAAAGTGGCTCTGGCCAGAAGGCATCAGTTGTTCCTTCGGCTTATTTAAAACTGTGCAATGGCTCTGACTGAAAACACAGGAGGAAGGTTGTTTGTTTCCAGAGTTGGGGGGTTATCTTCCAGTGGTATTAGTTCCTGTGGTCATGTCATGGCATTGTTTGAGCTCATGGTCAGGGAGGCAGAGAAAATAGAGATGGGGGCGTGCAAGCACAGCTGGCAGCTTGCATGCCAAGAGACAGGCGGCTGTGGCACCTAAGTGTTCACCTGTAGCAGACTTGGGCAACCTGGTTCTTGAAGTCCATGGGTGTCTGTGTCCCAAGTGGGTGCCAGCTATGGGAATGGCTCCAGATGGGGTCCCACAAGGATCTCCAGCTTGGCTGAGGATGAGGTGAGAATGGCCACCGCCTCTGCCCACCAGCAGTCCCAGAGAGATAGAGTGCAGACAGGGAGAGTCCACTGATGCCTCCACCACTGACCATATCTCTGCAGTGGAGAGGGGAAAAGTGTTACAGCTCTTTGAAGTGCCCTAGTGAGGTACTGGCTGGCTAGCGAACATGGGAGGATCCATGACAGAAGCTCTCAGACAACGGGATGAATCTTGAATGCACTTTACTTCCTGTTGAACCAATATATACAGCATGGGGTGGGTTAATGTCCAGCAGCAGGTAACCTTTATTGGCTTGGTCTGAGAGCTTGGGGATGCCTCATCTGCATGTTGAGGTGCTACCCCTTTGTGACCAATGGCTATAGGCCTCTCTGTGGGAGGAGTTGTGGGGGGCTGAAACTAAGAGAGCCAGAGGCCCAGGAAGAGCTGAATGCCTTCCATCCCAGGGGTCTCCGAGTTCAAAGCTCATTTGAGCAGGACCCTGGCTGTCTCTCATAGCTCACAGCCCCACAGGAGGGTAGTTAAAAAAAGGGAAGAGTTGGGAGACAGGAAACAAGAAGGAAGAAGATTTTCAAAATAGATGATATACTTTTTAATTTGTTTTATGAAACCCAAGTTTATATATGCCAATAAGTAAGTTTTATAGAAAGGAATTTGAGAAAACATAAAAGGAGCACAAGAGTGAGGGAGAGTTATAGGAGCTCAGAAAAGCAAAGAATGGATCAGTTATCTTCCAGATAAACAACTGGGAAAGTAGACTTCCAGGTTCTTGAATACAGTCCACAATGTTGTGCTTTCAGCTTCTATATTCACAAACTATAAAATAATGATTTTACCAAGTTGAAGTCACAGAATTTTGCTGAATTATTTCTGAAGAAATGAGAAACACACACAAATTTCTTCTTTTTGTCATAAGAATCTTCCAATTTCTAAGTGGCCATCTGCTCAATGAATTTCTGTTGATCTTTTCATTAATGAATCAAGCATAGCTGCTCTCAGGCAGAGGGGGAAGTGTGCAAAGCCACAGCTATATGTGGGACAGGCAGCTGTGAGACTCTCAAGGAGGTTTGTGTAGGAGGATGAATCACTGTGGGAGGATAGTTGTAACCCTGCTGACAAAAATAATCTGCCAAATCTTCATCCTGCAGACTGCTGATGGTGAGAGTGAAATCTGTCCCAGATCCACTGCCTGTGAAGCGATCAGGGACTCCAGTGTATCGATTGGATGCACCATAGATCAGCAGTTTAGGAGACTGTCCTGGCTTCTGTTGGTACCAGGCTACATAGTTACTAACACTCTGACTGGCCTTGCAGCTCATGGTAACCTTGTCTCCTACTGATGCAGGCAGGGATTCAGGAGACTGGGTCATCACAATGCTCCCATGAGTACCTGCAATTGGAGATAAGTAATGAATAAACATATATGTACCAAAAATTTCCTGATACAACACTGAAATTTAAAATGTTTTTTTCTAATTGAATTGTGACTGTCTGCTATTGGTTTTTTATAGGAAATATTTATTATCTCTATCTCTATCTTTATCTACAAATTATAACTATAAACCATGATTATTTCTCTACAAATGAAGGTATAGTAATACTTTTAAATTACTCACCAGACACACACAGAAGCAAGAATATGAAGACCTGGGTCTGCGACTTCATCCTGATGCCCCTGCCTGTCTGAGGTATTTCAGTTCTTACATCAAAGGCCTGCTTTATAAAACATGGGCAGCTGGGCTGACCTGTAAGGCCTTATGCAAAACAGTCATCAAATAAGAAAGTACTTGCCTGGGCACTGGGGTGTAGGAGTTTCCAGCTTAAATAAATATCCCAAACAACCATCAAAGATTATAAGGAATCACCACGAAGGATGCTCAATAGCCAATTTTGAGCTCTCAAACCATAAATGTCTGTATGATCCTATGACAGGCTTCTGTTCACAGTCAATAACATGTATAAACAGTTGAGTTTCATAGTAGTAGAAATACCATTGATTGACAATTCTAAGGAAACAATAAAAATGCTGATCAACAAAAGAAGAGTAAGAAATAAGATAGTGAATAGGATGAAAAAATGAAAAGAAAGGGAAAGGAACTTAAGAAGATAGAGGGAAGAAAAGAGGATGGAGAAAAGGCGACACAAGTTTGTATTGGGAGGAAAATGAAATGTGTGAGGAAACCGGCAGTATAGAAATAAAAAAAAAAGAAACATTAAAAAGAAAATTTGCGTCTTCACAGACATCTTGCAGGTTTAGAACACCTGTTGGTCTTACAGAGGACTGAGCATTGATTCTAAGCACTTACATGACAATTCTCAGCCACCCCTACTTCCAGTTAGGATTCACACATGGTATCTATACATACAGACATACATATACTACATACATACATAGATATATACATACATATGTACATACATATATGCATACATAGAGATCTAGTTGTGAGCCCACAGAGTTTGCTCCAGCTAACATACCTACTGCTTGCTATCTCCATTCTGTATTCATGTACTCTTACTGAAAGCAGAAATGAACCTTTATTTACAAGGTGTCTTGGTTACAGTGTTTTATTGCAATAGAAGATTAACTAATAAAATGGGACAATCCATCAGGAGGATATTATAATTGTAATGGGACACACACTGAACAGCATCAATTGTATGTGGCCCATAAGACGGTCATTCTCTGCTGTATCCATTTCCTCTAAAGCTAGTTGACCAATTTGTTTCTAAGGAAAATATAAATTGTTTTAGGATATTTTTTACATGGGGCCTTGGTTTTTCCCTTCATAAACTTTAAATTTGCTCATTAAAAAAAGATATAATTTCAGGAAGATAGAGTCTATCAACACAAAATTATATCCTATGTTATTATGGAGTGAGATTTCTGGATCTCCACCTATTGGTGTTTGTGTGTGTTCATGTGTGTGTGTCTGTGTCTGTGTCAGTCTGTGTCTGTTTGTCTCTGTGTTTATGTCTCTGTTTCTGTGTGTGTAAAAGGGAAATTATTAGAGAAAAGGAAACTTGTATCAGAAGGAAGATGGAACAAAGAGAAAGAGGAGAAAAAAAGTCTTAGTTAAGGTTATAATTGCTGTATTGAAAGATCATGAACAAAAACAGCTTGAGAGGAAAGGGTTTATTCTGCTCATGCTTCCAGATAACATCCCATCACTGATAGTACTGGGGATAGTATCTCAAACAAGGCAGCAATCCATGAGTAAGAACTCATATAGAAGTCATAGAAGAGTACTGCTTACTGGCTGATCCTTCTGACCTGCTAAGCCTGATTTCTTTTATAATTCAGGGCCACAAGCCTAGGTGTGGGCTTTTCCACACTGGACTGACTGATCTTTGTCCCATTGATCAATAATTAATAAAATATCCTACAGGCATGCCCACAGACCAATAAAATGAATTCATTTTCTCAATTGAGGTTTCCTCCTAAGATGACTCTAGCTTGTGTCAAGTTAACCTAAAAACTAGTCAGGAGGAGGTGTAGGTATAGTTTATAGATCATATATTTGAAAGAAGTTGATTTTATGAAACTCAACATTGTATATAATAAATATACATGAGCAAATATAATTTTAAAAGAAAAATTTTGGAAAGGGACCACCAGCTAGAGAGTTTGGAAGCTCTGTAGGAGTTCAAGAAACCAAAATACATGACTCCTTCTAGATCTTTCAAATGGGAATGTAGGGTCCGTACATCAGCCCATCAAATCCAGTGTTTGAATTCTGACCTCCAGAACCATAAAATAATGAACTTCTTATGTTTAAGCCACAGGTATTTTTAGTAAGTGATTGCAGAAGAAATAGAAAACTATTACAGACACCTTTGCATCCTTTTGGTATAAGGACATTTCATATCAATTGATAAAAAAGACTGTGGTGGTTTGAAGAAAATGACCCCGACAGATCTTTAGAGAGTGATACTACTAGAAGATATGGTCTTTCTGGTGTAGCTGTGGCTTTGTTGGAGGTAGTATATCATTGGGTGTGGACTTTAAGTTCTCAGATTTCCAATCCAGGCTCAGTGTCTCATTCTCTTCCTGCTGCCTGCAAACCTGATTAGAAAATTCTCAGCTTTCTTTCCAGCACCACGATTACCTACATTCAGCCATGATTTTTTCAACCATTATGATAGAGGACTAACTCTCTGACCTGTAAGCCATATCCAATGAATTGTTTCCATATAAGAATTGCTGTCTTCATGGTGAAGTTTTCTAGCAATAAAAACACTAAGGCAGAGACATATATCTATTAATTTCTATTGACCTCTGCCCCTTCTCATCAGTTAACCAGGCATTTTGGGCTCTTCAGTAGATGGAGTAGAAGTGCAGTTACAGGGCTGGGTCCTACAGGGAGCTGGTGAAACCTCAGAAGAGATTTGCATTGAAAGCTGAAACACTGTGAAGGGAAGGTGCCTGTTTCAAAGAGGCCCCCTTTATCATAGAGGACATGCCTTTCTTCCTTCTCTTTTGCAGGCCGATTGGATGCCCTGAGGTTTTCTTTTTGAACTCTAATACATCTTGTTATACATCCTGTTTATTACTGTTCTTAATTTATTTTATTGAGGCTTCATCCAGCAGGCGATGGAGGCAGACGTAGAGACCCACATTAAAACATCAGATGGAGCTCATAGATCCTTATGGAACAGTCAGGGACAGACTGGAGAACAGGAATGGTCAAGTAAACCACAGAAATACCTACAGAGCCAGCAAACTTGGGCCCATGGTGGCCACCAACCAAAGAGTATGAAAGGGTTTGGACATAGAACCCTTACACAGTTGAAGCAGATGTGCAACTTAGTCTTCACATGGGTCTTCTAACAATTGGAGCAGAAGCTGTCTGGCTCTGTTGTCTTCCATTAGATCCCTTCTTCTAGCTGTTCTGCCTGGTTGAGCCTCAGTAGGAGAAAACTACAACTTGATATTTCAGGGCAAGGTGGTACACAAGGTGGCTTCTTCTCTCAGAAAGTGGCAGGTAATATTGGGAGGAACTTTTAAAGGTGGGACTGGGAGGAAAGAAGGGAGAGTGGGATCCATCAGGCTGTAAGTGAATAAAAAATAAACGAATGGAAGAGAAAATTAGAAACTAAATTTAACAATAGGATGCCATATCATGGTATTCCTGGTTGTCCAAGATTTACAGTCACACTTCTTTCCTGCCTTTCAATTTTATATTTGGCATCAAAAGAACCACAACAAATTGTCAAATAATTTTAAAGATAATTTTTCAGGACCAATCAAATTACTTGGCATTAGCAATTCTTGGCATCTAGAACAAAAAGGCTAACTTGAATGTGAATAAAAAGTTATTAATAATAGAAATGAATGGCTATACAAAGATTTATGGTTGGGAATTACAAAACTATGTGTATGAGGTAAATTATAATGTTATGTGCAAAGATGGGAAACAGAAAATTAAATAAAACACATCCTAAGGGATGGGGATACAAATCTATAATGCCAGAAAAGAAGTAAAAGAATCAAGAGGAGCATGACATAAGGCAGTCAGTCCTGTTCAGTCTTTCCCTGGCTCAGTCCTACCTTCATGATGTGGAAAGGTCTCAAAAAGATATCCAGTAACTGGAATGTGAGCCAACTGGTGTTTTATTACCAAAGCAAAGCACTTTATCTTGAACTTTAAGTCTGTATTTAAATTACTATGCTTCTCTCCTTTGTCTATTTTACTAAACAGATAATTATCTATATTTATTTCAGGCATAACACATTACATTATTTCTAAGAAACACTTCAAGTTTACAAATTGCTAAGATACCATCATATGAGAGAGACCAACTATGTGGATTTAGGAATTTCCCAATATCAAGGCCAAATATATGACAGATGAGTAATTGTCTCAGAGTCTACCAAGCTGTCATGTGTTCTTGATCTTCACAAAACATTCCACACTGTTTTGTGACAACTGCGGTGAACTGAGTGTGCTTTCATATCATAGAATGCTGTTCATTCAGTTAGGACAGATGGAGAGCAAAGGCCCTAAAGATGAAAATGACTCATTTAGTTAAACACATGTGCTCTACACAATAAATAGGGAGAGAAACTGCAGACTCTGGGCAGATGACACTCTCATTATATGTACGATTCTTAAAAGCAAAATAGAGGTGCTTGAGAAAAACTCATAGAAGTTGAGAGTGCTGTTCCATTGGACCTGGATTCAGTTAATAGGACCCACATGGATGTTCATCACTATATGTGGCTGTGACTGTAGTCCCAGAGGATACAATGTTTTCTTTGGACTCCATGTACACTGCACATATATAGCCCATAGATGTACAGACAAGAAAACATTCGTGTATATAAAACAGAAGGTAAAAATCTCAAAATACTTTGTAAAAAGGCAAAACCACCTTAGTTACTGCTTTCCGCAATTCGTATTAGCACAGTATACAGACGGTGTATTAGATTGCTCAGGTTGCCATTAAAAATGGAACACAAACTTGTGACTGAATACAACTTAAATTAACTTAAATCTTTGGAGTCAGGAAATCAGAATTTGATCACTTGAGATTCTTATATGAAGCAAATTCCTTTCCCAATCACCAAAGTGTATGGACACCCACGAATGTCAATATCACATACAAATCAGCCTCAGAGTTTACAGGTTTGAACTCTTCCTTTTTGCTGTAGCACAGAGTCTAGTTTCAGACTCTTACTATTCAATATCTATGACAAAAATGTTGGAAGGACTTTTCTATATTCATTATGAAATAAATTAACAAAAAATTATCCCTTCTTTATCTAGATTCACAGGTATGATTCTACCAAGAGACCATAAAGACAGAAAGATTTTCATGAGGTCAAAGCCATCTTGGACTAAAATCAAGCTTTAAGTTAGCCTAAGCTTCACTCAATAATATTGTCTTAAAATATTAGAAATAAATATTGTTCTATGGCTATCTCTCTGATGATCTCAAGAAAAATCTTCCCCTTAGAAATGTCGTGAGTATGTGAAAGAAATTCTCTGTGAATAAGAAACAAACTCAAAGACAATTAGAAGGTGATAAGCATTGTGTCAAAGTTTTCTCCTACTCTGCTATTTTTCAGTCCTCAAACTCAGTTTCTGTATTATCACTCAAACTTCTGAACTCATAAATTGTTCCAAAAATTTTATAAACAATAAAACAAAGAACAAGTTTTTAAAAGATTGATTGCAAAAAAGAAATGTTTTAATTAAACAGATATATGTGTAAAATGTATGAGTACATATATGCATATATGCATATAGAATGCATATGTATATGCCAATTTGAATGACAACTAAACAGTAAATATAAAACTATTCACCAGATATTTCATGTGCACAATAAATCAAACATATCCTCTCTTCTTCTTCTTCTTCTTCTTCTTCTTCTTCTTCTTCTTCTTCTTCTTCTTCTCCACTTCCTCCTGCCTATAACAGTATATTTGATTTGACAGAGAGAGAGACAGAGACAGAGACAGAGAGACAGAGAGAGACTATCTTTTTCTCCTTGCCAAGTTTGTTGGATCTGAACATGTTTGTGGACTTTGATTCACTAAATACAGAAGAAAGGATCCTTTTAATACTTGTTTTCACTGTTGTTATGGCTCATCTGTTTTTTTTTTAAAGCCAATTCTCTTATGCTAGATCTGATGTGTGCTTTAATGATAAAAGGCATTGATAGTCATTGTTTTAGATTACTGTTGCTATAATCAAACATCATGACAAAAAGCAAATTTAGGAGGAAAGGGTTTATTTAAGCTTAAAATTTGCACTCCATACTCCATAACTGAGGAACTTCAAGGCAAGAATTCAAGACACAAACCTGGAGCGAGGAACTCAAGCAGAAACCATAGAGGAATAAATCTTACCAGGCTCCTCTTCATGATGTGCTCATCCTATCTTATATAAGTAATAACCACCTTTACAGGGTGAGGGGGACATAACATTGTACAAAATGGTTTGGACCTTCACACATTAATTAAGAGAATGTCTGACACCCTTTCCTAGAAGAAAATCTCATAGAGATATTTTCTTAATTGAGATGCCCACTTCTCAAATGATGGTAGCTTGTGTCAAGTTCAAATTAAACTAACCAACACGTCTGGTAGTCATTAGCTGAAAGCTATTTATATGTGTTAGCAAAGGAACCCAAGAAAAGTGGTCATTCTTCTCCTAATAACTAATGGTCCTGTATACATTATAACATCATTTATTGATCTTTGACAAAGAAGCTAAAACCATCCAGTGGAATAAAGACAGCATTTTCAGCAAATGGTGCTGTTTCAACTGGAGGTCAGCATGTAGAAGTATGTAAATTGATTCATTCTTATCTCCTTGTACAGACCTCAATACATAGTGGATCAAGGACCTCTACATAAAACCTGATACACTGAATCTAATAGAACAGAAAGTAGGGAAGAGCCTCAAACATATGGGAACAGGAGGAAATTACCTAAAAAGAACACCAATGGTTTACGTTCTAAGACCAACAACAATGGGACCTCAAAAAATTGGAAAGCTTCTGTAAGGCAAAGGACACTGACAATAGTACAAAACAACAACCAACAGACTGAGGAAAGATCTTTACTAATCCTATATTTAATAGGGGGCTAATATCCAATATATACAAAGAACTCAAGAAAGTAAACTACAGATAACTAAATGACCAATTTTTAAAACATGGGTAACAGAGATAAACAGAGAATCTTCATCTGAAGAATATCGAATGATCAAAATGAACCTAAAGAACTGTTCAACATTCTTAGTCATCAGGGAAAGGCAAATCAAAACATCTCTGAGATTCTACCTCACACCAGTCAGAATGGCTAAGATCAAAAATTCAGATGACAGCAGTTGCTGTTGAGGCTGTGGAAAAAGTGGAACACTCCTCCATTGGGTGGGATTGCAAACTAGTACAACCATTTTGGAAATCAGTTTGGTGATTCCTCAGAAAATTGGACATAGTATTACATGAGGACCCAACTATATCACTCATGGGCATATACCCAAAAGATGCTCCAACATATAACAAGGACACATGCTCCACAATATTCATACCAGCCTTACTTATAACAGCCAGAAGCTGGAAACAGCCCAGATGTCCCTCAAGCTAGGAATGGATCCAGAAAATGTGGTTCATTTACACAGTGGAGTAATACTCAGCTATTATATACAATGACTTCATGAAATTCACAGGCTAATGCACAGAACTAGAAAATATTTTCCTGATTGAGGTAACCCAGTCACAAAAGAATATACATGGTATGTATTGATTGTGTTTTCATTAAGTGGATATTAACTCAAAAGCTCTGAATACCCATGATACAATACACAGACCATAAAAAGCTCAAGAAGGAAAGCCAAAATGTGGATGCTGCAGTACTTCTTAGAAGGAGGAATGAAATACTTGCAGGAGGTAGAAGATAGGAGATACTTGGGAGAAAGACAGAAGTTGGAAGGAAATAAAGGGCAGAATCAGATACCGGAGGAGAGGGGTATTATATTCAGAAGGTCAGGAAATTGAACATAATTGTGTAGCAATGGGGGATGGAGAATTGTGGCTAGCCACCAGAAAGTCCCAGATCCTTGAAAAACAAGAAGCTTGTAAGACCCAGTGGAGATGAGATTAGCTGAAATGCCCAACAAAGAGGGAGAACCTTGTAGAGACCTTATCCAGAGGTTAAGCAAGTGTCACCCATTCATCTTCAGATTTTTAACCCAGTATTGCTCCTGTATAAAGGAAATACAAAGACAAAGTGTGGAGCAGAGACTGAAGAAAAGGCCAACCAGAGACTGCCACACATGGGTCTCCATTCCATACACAGACACCAAACACAGACACTATTGCAGATGCCAAGAAGTGCTTGCTGACAGGAGCCTGATACAGCTGTCTCCTCAGAGGCTCTGCCAGATATTGACCAATACAGAGGGGGATGCTTGCAGTCAACCACTGGACTGAGCATGGAGAGCCCAATCAAGGAGTTAGGGAAAGGACTGAAGGAGCTGAAAGGGTTTGCAACTCCATAGGAAGAACAAAAATGCCAACCAACAAGACCCTCCAGAGCTCCTAGAGACTAAATCACCAACCAAAGAGTACACATAGAGGGACCCATGGCTCCAGCTGCATATGGAGTAGAGGATGGCTTTATCTGAAATCAATGGGAGGAAAGGCCATTGGTCCTGTGAAGGCTTGATGCCCCAGTGTAGGAGAATACCAAGGCAGTGAGGTGGGATTGGGTGGGTGTGGGGAGCACCCTCATTGATGCCTGAGGAGGTGGGATAGTGGTTTGGGAAGGGGAAACCGGAAAAAAGATAACATTTGAAATGTAAGTAAATAAAATATCCCCCCAAAATGACAAAGCATTTAAAATTTCAACATTTCTTCCTTGAAGTCTTTTTGTGTATATGTGTATCCTTATTCTCTATTTATGATTGCAGGTGCTTATGAGAACATTGTGATGGCCATTCTCCAAATCCTTGTATGTGTCTGAAGGAGACAAGGTTACCATGAGCTGCAAGCCCAGTCCAATGTAGCATGGTACCAAGAAAACAGTGACATTTTCCCAAACTACTGATCTACCTGGCATCCAACTGTGGCTTTCGTACTTGTTTTCAAATTTGTGGTCTCTTTGTAATTGTCATTACATATATATTTACATATACATGTATAAATATGTATACATTTATACTAAGAGAAAGATTAATCAGAAAGACATATAACATACACAGTACTTGATGTTGGACAGATATCCAATACCAGCTTTCATGACAAAGGCACTATGATGCAAAATAAATAAATAAGTTAACTAAATTAAAATAAATACATGCCTAAAAGCTTCTTGGTTTAAACTTAGAATGACCCTAAGCAGAAATCCCTGTAACACCTTTCCAAGGCATGGAGAGTGCAGGCATGAAAATTGATGATCTGCTAAGTTAAGAGTCATTTGTTACTTAAAAATAGAGAATTCACTGAACCACATGCTGTTAGATGTTGGTTTACAGTGTGTATGTGGGTTGATGTGTGGGTCTGGTGTCTGATCCCTCAAGGGGCTAGGGCTGAGGCTCAGAGAGACATGAAGTTGACTGTGCTTACTCCATGCTGCTAGCAGACATCGAGCTATTGAAGCTGTGGGACTCCACTCCATGGGTGAGGAAGCATGGTCAGAAATCCTGAGGGGACCCAGAGTTCTTGACTTGGGAGTCCCTGGGCCAGAGGATCAACTGGTTCTCAGGCTCTTGGGCCCCCAGAAGCCCCTGGAGGCCACAGAAGGGCCAAGAACAAAGTGGGGGCATACTGGCTGGATTTGCTCTCAGCTGAAGGAGAGGGGGGAGAGATGAGCTCCAGTTGTGTCCCATGGAGATGAGAGCCTTGCTTGACTATGTGGCAGTTGCTCCCTTGGGTTGGATTGCTGATAGTTTCCATGGCTGGGATCACAGGGCAGTCATTAGTGAGAGATTAGGTGGCAGAGGCTCTGTGGATGATGACCTGTTCCATTGTTCTCCATAGAGTGTCCCAAATAAGAGAAGCAGTCCATGGTCTTAAGACATTTATTGTCATGGGGGAACATAGATGAAAACTATACCCCCATATTCTCAAGGCGGGCCTGAAGTTAAATATCTTTTGCAAGGAGGAGGGTCTGGGAAGGAATATTTAATTGGCTATGCCTCTGTGGCCCTTAGATATCTCATTGATATCAAGAATTGTCTTGAGGGACTGTGGCTTTTACCTATGGAGGCACTAGTGGGCATTGTCCTATGTGACTGAAAGGCATGGATTTATGGAGGTCTGTGGCTTCCTGTCTATGTCAGAAGCTTAGAGTCTAGAAGCCTGGGGAATACCTACCATCCCTTACCGGGAACACGGAGGGATCACCTGCTGGGTCACAGGGGTTTCAAACCTAGCTCAACCAGAAATCAGGTTGCCTTTCATGGTCCTACATTTAGTGTGTCAGTGCTTTATACAGATGACATTTTCCCACCAAGCTTGTGGCCTGAGATCCTGGGCTAATATCCTGGGCATGGGCAGCAGTGTGTTACATTGCTCCTTTTTCTTCATTGCCATCTGCCTAAATGTTGCTGTAACCACAAAAAGATGAACTCTACAAAAGCATAAATAGAAATATCAGCATTGAAGAATGACATGCTCTGTCCTTTCTGTGTAGTATGTACAAAGAAACTCTGTATAAGAGTTTTATATAAGGTTCTAGGAAATTACTGAGGGTGATTCAAACTGAACTTCATTGCTGCCTCCATCTTCTGTGAAACCTCCAGATGTTTCCTGTGACAAATTGAGATATTTGCTTCTCTATGTTCTTCTAGAACATAGGTTAGTTATTCATTGTATTTAATAATTAAACTTGTTGTTTGATTAAGTCCTAGTTGTCACTTAGAATTAAGTTGAAATGGTTTCCCTACAAATTATCTTCCAAAAGTTGGCATGTAAAAATCTTGGTTCCAACTGGGTAAATGTAGTTATTGGAAAGTGAAGGAATCATGAAATTTCTGACCAAAAATTACATTAATTCATTGGTACTTTATAATAAATGGCATTATCAGGAGGTGATGGAAAGCAAAAGTGAAGTATAGTGTGAAGAGGCAGATTTTCAAAAATATGTCTTTGAAAAGCATTACTTGTTCTGGGTGTTTTTCACCTCCCCTCCCCTCCCTGCTCCTTCTCACCCCTCCCCACTCTCCTCTCTCTTTTCCTTTTAGAACTGGGTTACAGATAGTAGATAAATGCCTTGTGCATGCTGAGCCTCAGTTCTGGGTCCTCTGGAAGAGTAACCAAGTTTCTTAGCATTTGTAACCCAATGCCACCTTCAGGCATGTGTGTGTACTGCATGCATAACATTCACAGATTACATACAGGTAGAGCACTCATGAACAAAAATTATAGTTTATTTTTAAAGGCCTCACATGGAATTGTAAGCAGCCAACCTCTTAATTTCAAACCACTGAGTCTTGTATTAGACTTCTGTACTCAAGAACTACAAAATGATAAACTTCTTTTTTTTTTCTTTTTAAGGCAGAAGAAATAGCAAACTTACACAGAGAACTTAACTATATTTTTGCTTCAAGGATCTGGAACACACTGTGGTTATTAATCTTCTGGTGAGTTTTATACATTTTATCATCAATGTGCCAGGCCCACTGGTTGTCATTTAGATGAGGGATGTGTCCATGGCTGGGTGTGGTGAAGAAAGCTAGTGAGGCTCAGAGAAGAGATTTGTGTTGTTGGTCACAAACTGTGGAAGAAGTGCTGTAATGTCATACACAATAATAATTTTCCAGGTCTTCCATGGGCACTGCTGATGGTGAAAATGAAATCTATCCCAGATCAACAGTCTATGGAAGGACCAGGAACATCAGAGTTCTAATAGATGTCTACAAAATCAACACTTTAGAGGTCGTTCTGCTTTCTTTTGATGTGAGGCCAACTGGTCCTTCTGAGTACAGCTACCAAACAGAGTTTGGCCAGATTAGAGCTAAAGGAAACCCTCACTCCCACTAGCACAGCCCTGGAAGATGGAGACTGGTTCATCACAATGTCCCCATGAGTACCAGTAATTCGAAAGAGATAACTATCTTACATATACTTACATTCAAAGACTTCATAACATAAACATTGACATTAAAAATATCTTTTCTAAGAAAGGTGTAGTGGCACACGTCTTTAATCTCAGCACTTTGGAGGCAGAGGCAATAAAATGTCTCTGAGGCTGAGGGAAGCCTGGTAAACATAGTAAATTCAAGGACACCAAGAGATATGTATACAGACCCTGTCTCTGAAAAAAAAAAGAACTTTTATAATGATGAAGTCTGTATACTACTGAGTTCATGAAGGAATAGCAATTTTTCCCAGGGATTCTATATTTAAGTGAGCTTTCTCAATATAACGATTACTATGGAAAGATTATAATACTTTCAAATGTGTCACCAAATACCCAGAACAGTAATGATATGAGGACCTAGGCCTGTGAATCCACCTTGTGATTCCCCTGTATGTCTGATGTACCTCAAAGTTCACAGAAAAGATATGGATTATGAAATTTGAGAGTCTGAACAGTCTGTGGGAACCATGCAGGGCAGTCATCAAATGTGGAAGCAAACAGCATAGCAGCATGTGAGAGTGGTTGGTATCATTCAACAGCCAATACCATGAAAGAGTGTAAGCAGTCTCTGGAAGGAAATCAACACAGAAGCTAATGGTCCAACTTGGGACTTTCAATCCTTAAATTTCTAGATCCTCTAATCACAGGCTTCAGTTCACAATCAAAGGCATGCTTACGTTAGTTCACAGACATGATAGGGGAACTAATTCACAATAACAAATCTATGAAAAATTATACCATAACATCATGTGCAACAGTAGAAAGCAACAAAGAAGAAAGGTGGGAAAAAGAAGTGAAATATGAAGGATGAAGGAAAAAAGGAATAAAGGGAAAGGAGGAGGAAAGAATGGAAGAAATGAGGAAGAGAAAGAGGAGAGTGAAGGAAAAGAAAGGAAGGAAATGCAGTAATAGGAAGGGGAAAGGAAAAAAGAAATGAAGGGAAGGGAGAGGAAACAAATGAAAATCAGAATATGAAATTGACAAATTTTGCACCAATTTTATATAACACTGGCTCAAAATTTCAAAGTTCCATAGCCACTCACATCCTGGTGTCAAAAGAAAATACTGCAAACTTTTGAACTGTACTTTTTATGCCGAGAATCATCCAGAAAGCAAAGGCAGGTCAAGATTTCACTCCCAAGATTTATATGGCATTCACATTTAACTATAGGATTATCAGGGTTTTAATGTCATTGTAAATGTAAATCAAATAGAAACTTGACACTAACTTACCAAATGCTAGTGTCTGAAGTGGGGAAATCAAAAGTAGAAAATAGAGAAGAGAGTGTAAAAGCAAGAATTCTTCTGTAACTCGTGCTGCAATCTAATGCTGGAGCCCAACACTGACAAAGTTTGCCTTCGTAGAAAAACGTATGTCCTAGGAATCACATAATAAATCTGTGAGTCATGTAACAGAATCTATAGACTATCAAAAATTTCCAGCAATGAAAGATTCTGAATGACCTTAATATTAAAAAAAAATAATAATAAGCTTCAAGTACTGGAAGAAGTGAGTCAGGCTTTAAGTAGAAGCAAAAGAGTAGTGGGCATGATTACTGCTTGTACAACAGCTTTAATTACATTAATTGCTAGAACCACTGCTACTGCAACTGCTTGACACAAGAAGTTAAGACAGCTACTTTTTTTTAATCATTTAGCAAAAAAATGTTACTAATGTGTTGAGTAAACAAAGGAATTTAGATAGGCATTTAGAAAAATGGATTGATGTTCACTATCCTATTGAAATGTTTGGAAGGAGGTTCAGATTTTAATGAGCCATCTCAGGTGTCATGCAATATACCATTGGATTTGTGTTACCTCTAAAACTTACAATGATAGTCATTATAGTTAGGAAAAAGTATAAGACACTTGCAGTGTATTTGGCATAATTCTAACACCTCTATGGATGCTTTAACTTTGCATAGTGAGCTCATGAATCTAAAGAACACTTCTCTGCTGAGTACTGATGCAACAGATACTGCTGATAAAATTACCCATGGCCTGAGGTTGGTATTTCTATTTTGGTCAAGCTTGATCATGCTAGGCCTTTTTGTCCTGGGGGTACTTTTATTCCTGCTCATTGTGTTAAAGCTTGTCTTTAACAACATCAACATGTTGGCAACCAAAGTACATGGCTTGAAACTGAAAATTAACAGGCTGGCAAGCTAAGGATGGATAAGATTCTGCACAGAGCCTTTCCAATCTAAGACATTGATTTTGATAATGCATATTCCACATTCCATGACTGGTAAGAAGGTATTCTTGTAAGAAGGACCTAAGCCAGGCTCAGTCTTGTTAATGAAATAAAAAAGGGGAAGAGGCAGAGACCCGTTGGGGCTGCTTGGCAAGAATCTGACTTAAGACAAGGACAAGGAAATGGGCTGCTTGGTAGAAATCTGACATTGGCCAAGGACAAGGATGTGTGCTTTAGGAAGGAATATGAAATTAAGTTAGAACAAGAAGCAATTTCATGCAGTAATCTAAATAATAGGCTAGAACAAAGAAATAGGCTTCAGACATGAAAATGACTTTGATCTAGGACAGGGAAGTAGGCTCAGATATTTTGGTCATCCAGATAATCTTTAGAAACAGTGAACACAAGAGTAATCAAGGAAATTTATTAATTGCCTTGCTAGTTCTTTTACTATTTGTGTTTATTGTATTGCTTGTTTCTTGATTATTTACATCTATTGTATTGCTAATTCCTGAACATAGAGCTGAACTTAACACTTGCATGTAATTAAAATAGTATTCCTCAGTTGGTCCTTTTGGCTGGAGCAGACACCTGGCTGGTCTGCTCCCATGAAGATACCAGATCCTGAGCCATGCTAGAGGAATCAATGCACTCAGAGCAGCAGACACAAGATCCTGAGACATCGTACAGAAAACAGTGCACTCAGAGCAGAGAAGGAATGACTGCACTCAGAATTTCAGGATCCCAGAGGCAGCCCAAGTCCCAGCAGTTCTTCCACCCAGGAGCTCAGGATCACAGAAACATCTGGACTCTGAGGAGTTCTGACACAAGCAAGATAACTAGAAAGACAGGCTCCAGTCAGAGTCAGTGAGTGCAGATAGCATTAGAGTTAACTGGATGGTGAAAGGCAAGTGCAAGAAAATAAGCAACAGAAACCAAAGTTACTTGACATCATCAGAATTCAGTTCTCCCACCATAGCAATTCGTGGACATCCCATCACACCAGAACAGCAGGATTTAGAATTAAAAAATCACTTCTCATAATGATGATAGAGGACTTTAAGAGGGAGGTAAATAACTTCCTTAAAGAAGTACTGGAGAACACAGGCAAACAGGTAGAAGCCCTTAAAGAGGAAACACAAATATCTCTTAAAGAATTACAAGAAAACACAAGCAAACAGGTGAAAGAATTAAACAAAACAATCCAGGATCTAAAATTGGAAGTAGACACAATAAAGAAATCTCAAAAGGAGACTACCCTGGAGACAGAAAACCTAGGAAAGAAAACAGGAGTCATAGACGAAATGATCGCCAACAGAATACAAGAGACAGAAGAGAGAATTTCATGTGCAGAAGATGCCATGGAAAACATTGACACACTGTCAAAGGAAATGCAAAATGCAAAAAGTTTCTAACCCAAAACATCCAGGAAATCCAGGACACAATGAGAAGACCAAATCTAAGGATAATAGTTATAAAGGAGAGTGAAGATTCCCAAATTAAAGGACTAGTAAACATCTTCAAAAAAATTATAGAAGAAAACTTCCCAAACCTAAAGAAAGAGATGTCCATGAGCATACAGGAAGCCTACAGAACACCAAATAGACTAGATGAGAAAAGAAATTCCTCCAGTCACATAATAATCAAAACATGAAATGCACAAAACAAAGAAAAAATACTAAAAGCAGTAAGGGAAAAAGGTCAAGTAGCATATAAAGGCAGACCTATAAGAATTACACCAGACTTCTCACCAGAGACTATAAAAGCCAGAAGATCCTGGAATGATATCATACAGACCCTAAGAGAACACAAATGCCAGCCCAGACTACTATACCCAGCAAAACTCTCAATTACCATAGATGGAGAAACCAAGATATTCCATGACAAAACCAAATCTACACAATATCTTCCCACACATTCAGCACTTCAAAGGATAATTGATGGAAAACTTCAACACAAGGATGGAAACTAAAATCTAGAAAAAGCAAGAAAGTAATCTTCCAACAAACCCAAAAGAAGATAGCTACACAAACATAATTCCAACTCTAATAACAAAAATAACAGGAAGCCACGATCATTTTTCCTTAATATTACTGAGCATCAATGGACTCAATTCCCCAATAAAAAGACTTAGACTATCAGACTGGATACATAAACAGGACCCAACATTTTACTGCATGTAGGAAACGCCCCTCAGTGACAGAAACAGACACTACCTCAGAATAAAAGAGTGGAAAACAATTTTCTAAGTAAATGGTCCCAAGGAACAAGTTGGAGTAGCCATTCTAATGTCAAATAAAATTGAGTTTCAGCAAAAAGTAATCAAAAATATAAGAAAGAACATTTCATACTTATCAAAGGAAAAATCAACCAAGGTGAACTCTCAATTCTGAACATCTATAACCCAAATGCAAGGGCAACCACATACATGAAATAAACTTTACTAAAGCTCAAAGCAACGTTGCACCTCACACAATAACAGAGGGTGATTTCAACACCCCACTCCCAGCAATGGACAGATCATAGAAAGAGAAACTAAACAGAGACACAATGAAATTAACAGAAGTTATGAACCAAATGGATTTAAAGGATATCTTTGAACATTTTATCCTAAAACAAAAGTATATCATTTTCTCAGCACCTCATTGTACTTTCTCCAAAATAGACTATATAATTGGGTACAAAACAGGCCTCAACAGATAAAAAAAATTGAAAGACTCCCTTGCATCCTATCGGGTCACCATGGACTAAAGCTGGTCTTCAAT
Organism: Grammomys surdaster; assembly: GCF_004785775.1. NCBI lineage: Eukaryota > Metazoa > Chordata > Mammalia > Rodentia > Muridae > Grammomys > Grammomys surdaster. The sequence continues at coordinate 576,545 of NW_021604992.1, forward strand.
GATGACAAAAACAATGGAAAACCCAGATACACGTGGAAACTGAACAATGCTCTAATCTATGATGACTTGGTCAAGGAAGAAATAAAGTAAGAAACTAAAGACTTTTTAAAATTTAATGAAAATGAGGACATATCATACCAAAACTTGTGGGATTCCATGAAAGCAGTGCTAAGAGTAAAACTCATAGCTCTAAGTGCCTACAAAAAGAAACTAGAGAGAGCATACACTAACAACTTGACATTACACCTAAAAGCTTTAGAATGAAAAGAGGCAAATAAACCCAAGCGGAGTAGACAGCAGGAAATAATCAAACTCATGGCTGAAGTCAACCAAGTAGAAACAAAAATAACTATTCAAAATATCAACAAAATCAGGAACCGGTTCTTTGAGAAAATCAACAAGATAGATAAACTCTTAGCCAGACCAACCTGAGGGCACAGATACAGTATCCAAATTAATAAAATCAAAACTGAAAAGGAAGACATAACAACAGAAACTGTGGAAATTCAAAAAAATCATCAGATCCTACTACAAAAGTCTATACTCAACAAAATTGGAAAATCTGGACGAAATGAACAATTTTCTAGACAGTTACCAGGTACCAAAGTTTAAAAAAAGAACAGATAGACCATCTAAACAGTCCCATAACCCCTAAAGAAATAGCAGCAATCATTAAAAGTCTCACCACCAAAAAAAAAAAAAGCCCAGGACCAGATGATTTTCATGCAGAATTCTCTCTGACCTTCAAGGAAGACCTAATACCAATTCTCTTCAAACTATTCCACAGAATAGAAACAGAAGGAACACTAGCCAATTCATTCTACGAAGCCACAGTCAGGCTCATACCTAAACCTCACAAAGAGCCAACCAAGATAGGGACCTTCAGAACAATATACCTTGTAAATGTCAATGCAAAAATATTCAATAAAATTCTGGCAAACCGAATCCAAGAACACATCAAAACAATCATCCATCATGATCAAGTAGGCTTTATCCCAGGAATGCAGGGATGGTTCAATATTCGGAAATCCATAAACATAATCCACTATATAAACAAACTCAAATTAAAAAAACCACATGATCATTTCACTAGACTCTAAGAAAGCATTTGAAAAAATTCAACACCCCTTCATGATAAAAGTCTTGGAAAGATAAGGAATTCAAAGCACATACCTAAACACAGTAAAAGCAACATATAGCAAGCCAGTAGCCAACATCAATCTAAATGGAGAGAAACTTGAAGCATTCCCACTAAAATCAAGTACTAGACAAGGCTGCCCAATCTCTCCCTACCTATTCAATATAGTACTGGAAGTCCTAGGCAGAGCAATTAGACAACAAAAGGAAGTCAAAGAGATACAAATAGGAAAGGATGAAGTCAAAATTTCATTATTTGCAGGTGATATGATAGTACACTTAAGTGAACCTAAAACTTCCACCAGAGAACTCCTAAACCTGATAAACAACTTTAGCAAAGTGGCTGGCTATAAATTCAACACAACCAAATCAGTAGCCTTCCATTACTCAAAGGGTAAACAGGCTGAGAAAGAAATTAGGGAAATGCTACCCTTCACAATAATCACAAATAATATAAAATACCTTGGTGTGAATCTAACCAAGCAAGTTAAAGATCTGTATGACAAGAACTTCAAGTCTCTGAAGAAAGAAATTGAAGAAGTTCTCAGAAAATGGAAAGATCTCCCATACTCATGGATTGATAGTATTAATATAGTAAAAATGGCCATCTTTCCAAAAGCAATTTACAGATTCAATGCAATCCCCATGAAAATTCTAACTCAATTCTTCATAGAGATAGAAAGAGCAACAAAATTCCAACTCAGTTCTTCATAGAGATAAAAAGAGCAACTTGCACATTTATTTGTAACAACAAAAAACCCAAGATAGCAAAAACTATTCTGAACAGTAAAAGAACTTCTGGTGGAATCACCATCCCTGACCTGAAGGTGTACTACAGAATGATAGTGATAAAAACTGCATGGTATTGGTACAGAGACAGGCAGGAAGATCAATGGAAAAGAATTGAAGATTCAGAAGTGAACCCATACAACTATGGTCACTTGATCTTTGACAAAGGAGCTAAAACCATCCAGTGGATAAAGGACAGCATTTTCAACAAATGGTGCTGGTTCAACTGGAAGTCATCATATAGAAGAATGCAAATTGATCCATTCTTACCTCCTTGTACAAAGCTCAAGTCCAAGTGGATAAGGAGCCTTCACATAAAACCAGATACACTGAAACTAATAGAAGAGAAGGTGGAGAAAACCCTCAAATACCTAGGCACAGGGGAAAATTTCCTGAACAGAACACCAATGGCTTATGCTCTAAAATCAACTATTGTCAAACAGGACCCCATAAAATTGCTAAGCTTCTGTAAGGCAAAGGATGCTATCAATAGGACAAAACTGCAATCAACAGATTGGGAAAAATTCTTTACCAATCATACATCCAATAGAGGGCTAATATCCAATATATATAAAGAACTCAAGAAATTAGACTCCAGACAACCAAATAACCCAATTAAAAATGGGTACAGAGCTAAACAAAGAATTCGCAACTGAGGAAATTCGAATGGTGGAAAAGCACCTTATATCCTTAGTCATCAGGGAAATGCTAATCAAAACAACCCTGAGATTCCACCTCAAACCAGTCAGAATGGCCACGATCAAAAACTCAGGTGATAGCAGGTGCTGGTGAGGATGTGGAGAAAGAGGAACATTCCTCCATTGTTGGTGGGATTTCAAGATGGTACAAACACTCTGGAAATCAGTCTGGCAGTTCCTCAGAAAATTGGTCATAGCATTACCAGAGGACCCAGCTGTAACACTCCTAGGCATACACCCAAAAGATGCTCCAACATATAGCATGGATACGTGTTCATAGCAGCCTTATTTTTAATAGCCAGAAGCTGGAAAGAATCCAGATGTCCTTCAACAGATGAATAGATAAACAAAACGTCGTACATTTACAGAATGGAATATTATTCAGCTCTTAAAAACAATGAATTTGAGAAATTCTTAGGTAAATGGATGGAACTAGTAAATATCATCCTGAGTGAGGTAACCCAACCACAAAAGAACTCACACAGTTTTCACTCACTGATAATTGGATATTAGCCCAAAAGCTTGCAATATCCAAGATACAATTCACAGACCACATGAAGCTCATGAACAAGGAAGAGCAAAGTGTGGGTGCTTTGGCCTTCTTAGAAGGGGTAACAAAATACTCATGGGAGCAAATATGGAGACAAAATGTGGGACAGAATCTGAAGGAGGGGTCGTCCAGAGACTGTTCCACCTGGGTATCCATCCCTTGTGCAATCACCAAAGATAGACACTGATGTGGATGCCAAGAAGTTTATGCTGACAGGAGCCTGATATAGCTGTCTCCTTAGAGGTCTGCCAGTGCCTGAAATTTACAGAGGTGGATGCTCACAGCTAACCATTGGATTGATCATGGGGTTCCCAATGGAGGAGTGAGAGAGAAGACTGAAGGAGCTGAAAATGTTTGCAGCCCCATGGGGAGAGCAACAATACCATCCAACCAGAGTTCCCAGGGTCTAAACCACCAGCCTGGGAACACATAGGAAGGGACCCATGGCTCCAGCTCTATATGTAGGGGAGGATGACAGTGTCAGGCATAGGTGGGTGAGGAAGTTCTTGGTCCAGTGAAGGCTGGATGCCCCAGAGTTGGGGAAGTCTTGGGTGGAGTGGTGGTAATGGGAGTGTGGGTGGGGGCACATCCTCATAGAAGCAGGAGGAGGGGGGATGTGATAGGGGTTTCATGGGTGTGGGGGGAAAGATAAAAACTAAAGCTGTGGGGGGAATAGATTAAGGGGCTAACATATGAAATGTAAATAAAATATCCAATAAAAAAGAAAGACCTTTAAAAAATAAAATAGTATAAAAGCAAAAAGAAGGAGGGAGAATGGAATAGGATGTTTCTTGGTGGGAATGGGGAAAGGGGATGGCATCTGAAATGTAAATAAACAAAATATGCAATAAAAAAGACGAAAGTTTTTTTAATGCATATCAACAAATGTAATTGAAAAGCAGATGTAGAATGAATTTAAGATGTTTCTGGGATTGTTTACTTTCCTGTATTGCATTTTGGGATTTCACTGTAGCCTTGGTTCTGAAAATACAACATGCATACTTGGCACTATGCATGTTAACATCATGTCACACTGCAAATGATGACTTAGCTTAGATTTTAGACTAATGTTATGCATCAAATTGTTTTTGCTGTACATACAAAGATTTCTGCTCTGATAAAAACACAATAATTTAGTCATCTTCTAATATTCCTCACATATAAATATCATCAGATTTTAAACTATTATATGTTATATATCAAATTGATTTTACTGTACATACTAAGATTTCTGACCTGATAATAACACAATAATTTAGTCACCTATTAATATTCCTCACGTATGAATATCAGTTTGACATATCATTGAGCTATAGAGTATTAAAATATTTAACTAAGAGGTTGCTGTTTGAGTTTCTTACTTGAGCTACTTAGAAGGTGGTTAAATGAATTTTAGCTTGCGATTTGAAAAAAATTTCCAAAAATTCGTGAAATGCCCTATAAGCACATTTCTGTCGTTACTTGCTATATATTTATGTGAAGTAGTACTCTGGGCAATGATGATTATAATATTACATTATAGAACAACTCAGAAATATGTTGATGCTGTACTATACATTATGGAATTAAATATTAGACAACATTCACTTCTTTTGAAAAAATAAGTAGCAACTCTCATATCTCTAACATGCAGATTTTATTTCATCTTTAATAAATAGTAATATTATATAATACCAATAATGTTTTAAAATTAATTTTCCTATTACTTATTAATACTTAATGTTTCTCTTCTAAACCTAATTATATATATTTTTTTGAGGTTTCAGTAAATACTTCACAGGTGATATTGTACTTCAGAAACATGGGTAAGAAGTCTTTGAGCTGAAACTGACCTGAGTGCTTCTTCCCTGAGGACTAACCATTAATGATACCAGAAGGCACCATGCAAGCTTCCAAAGTAATCGACAGTTCTACCCAGTCATGGCACTTTTGAACCACAAACACTAGTATTACACTTTAAAATTAAGTGAACAGTGGTGTCATGTATACCTTGATGGTAACCAACAGCTTTGAAATTGCACTTACTCAGCAAGAGGGAAATCATGCCTGGTACTGCAAACATAGCCAACTGCCCAGGGCTAGTGTCATTGGTCTTGGAGGAGAATTTAACCCTTAAATTTACTAAGTCAGAATACTCCCTAACTACCTGCTAAATAATTTTTTCCTATACCACAGATGATTATCCACATACCTCATCAAGGAAACCTCACTCTGAAGCAGATGCAAAGCATTATAGAATGCCATAATCAATCTGAATTTAGTGGTGTGGCTCAGTCCCACTAGATACATCTACAAAACATTCCCACATCTAAGGCTCAGGGAATATTAAAAAGGAGGAAGAAAAGGTTGTAAAAGCCAGAGGATCATGGAATCTCCTATCAGATTGTCTCTTAGAATGTCAAATAGTGCACATATGATATCTCATAATTATGTTTTTAAAAAAGCTATTCACTATATTCAGCAAAGGACTATCTCTAACACATGTTTCTATACTCCTTTTATTTCACTGGGTAGCAAAATAGCTACCCAGTATTTGCAATCTGTTGGACAAATTACAGAAACTGTAAAGTTTTTAAATGTTAGATTTTCCTTTATTTGTGCTAACGAGAAGGGGGCAATATTTGTCCACTGCTCTGGGTAGCATGAACTATTTTGTTTTCTCCCATACAAAGAAAGCAATTTATACCAATGTAATAGACTCTCTACTCTCTTGGTTTTTTCCATATCATTTTACCAGGAAATGTGTGTATGGCTCCACAAAGAGGCCTTTCACTTCAAGGATTATTTAAAAATCTTAGTTCTTCTCGTGGCTCCACTGTTTGGATTCTCAGAATGAGGTCCTCCTGCATATCTCAGGGGGCTAATGTTCTGGTTTCTAGGTAAGATCAGATATAAAGAAGGAAAAGAGGAACTATATAATACCAAACTCATAAAGGAAATTATGCCAAACTCAGAAAGGAATATTTCATGAACATTTATTTTTGATTTTCTTCCAAAGATGGAAAGAAATTTATACCAGTGACTCACTTAATAGGCTATATACCCTCTACTGAGCTTTACCCATATAACTTTACACACTAGAAAATTTGCACATGAACAACCAGGGAGACACTTCTCTTCCTGAATAAGAAGAAATCTTATCAGTTCTGCTCTTGTCAACAGTATTTGAGTTTCAGAATGAGGTTCCTTCTGCATAATTTGGGTGTGAATACTTTGAGTCCAAGGTGAGGACAGAGATGAGAAAGAAAATCAGCATGCGACGAGCTGTAGGACCATGCTGCTTCCTGTGTGTCTTCTGTTTACATGTGAGATGAGTAGATTCAATCTCCAAGTTGGAACTGAAAATTCCATTTGTGAGAGGGGGGCCACAAGGAATAAGGATCTGTGCTCTGGTGATGATTGTCATGTGCAAAGAGTGAATTGCAGTGAGGAATATTAGGGGATCTTTTATTGCATGAAAATACTGTATTGTATTTTTAAATTGTATATTGTGGGTTTGCAAAACAAACCAGCAACAGTTGCCATAAAATGCCATAAAATAATAAAATGGTAAAATGAATAAAAATTTCACATGAACTCACATTCGTCTCTCATACTTTCAGAAACCTCTTAAGATACAGGGAAAACTCATACTCTGTTATCCCTAGGTATCATCAGTAGGGACCTGAACACCATCCCTTGCAGGGCAAATCAGAGCCTTCTAAGTTAATTGAAATGGATTATACACAATCAGGACTGTACCCACAGTTGCTGATCTATAATGTGTTCAAGATATACTCTGGAATTTATAACAGGCTCAGTAGTAGTGGATCAAAGAACATATATATGTGTTTACACATACATATATATTTACTTTATATCTAAGTAATATATATTATATTATACATCATAATATATAAGTACATATATATTATATATAATAAATATATTATATTATTATATATTTATTATCTTTATAACATATATATATATATATATATATATATATATATATATATATATATTTAAAACCAGCAGAATGGAAGCTGAGGATGTAGTCATTTGCTATGGGATAAGAGGCACACAATCTCTGCATACACTGCTATAGCCTAAGAATAAAATTTTGATATTTGGATGGTCCAACTTCCATCAAGTGTTAGTTGGTTTTGGAATATCATAGAAAATTGTTTGAACTTGTAAGAGAGTAAGACTCACAGATCAACAAGTTACAGCTGAGCTCTGTGTCCTTGGGAAGCAGGTTCTTTCAGGCAAAGTCTTTTTTTTATTGGATATGTTATTTATTTATTTATTTATTTATTTATTTACAATACAATCCCTTTTCTCCATTTCCCCTCCTTAGAACCCCCTATACCATCCCCCCTCCTCCTTTATGCTTTTATACCTTTTTGATCACATGCATGTATTAAGATAAGTTCTAGGTTGAGGGTCTAGCAATACAATAGATGTAAATAGCCAAGGAACAAGCAATACAATAAACACAAATATTCAAAAAAAATCAATGCATTAAACCCAATTACATGAACACTCCCATGATCACTGTTTCTAAGGGCTCATCAGGATGAGCAAAGTATCTGAGCCTACTTCCCTGTCCTAGCCCAAGATTATTTTCATGTCTGAAGCCTACTTCCTTGTTCTAGCCTAAAGTTTAGATTCCTGTCTGAAGTTACTTCTTTGTTCTCATCAAATATTTAGGTTCCTGCCTGAGATTACTTCTTTGTTCTAGCCTAAGATTTAGATTCCTACCTGAGATTACTTCTTTGTTCTAGCCTAATATCAGATTCCTGCCTGAAACCCATTTCCTTGTTCTTGGCCCATGTCAGATTTTTGCCAAGCAGCCAAAAAGGGTCTCTTCCTCTCCCCCTTTTTATTTCATTAACAAGAATGAGCCTTTGTTAGGTCATTCTGACAAGAATGCCTTCCTTACCTATCATGGGATATGCATTTTCAAAAGCAATGTATTTATGTATTAGGTTGGTGATGTTGTGTGCAGAATCTCACCCTTCCTTGTCTTGCCAGCCTGTTCATTTAATAACTCTTCCTGGGGGTGTCTATTTTCATCTTCAAGCCATGTACTTGGCTGCCAACATGTTGATGTTGTTGAAGAAAAACTTTAAAACAATAGGCAGGAATAAAATATTCCCAGAACAAAAAGGGCCAGCATGATCAAGCTATATATGCCACTTTTGAAGCTTGACCAAAATAGAAATACTGACCTCAGGCCATGGGTAATTTTATCTGCAGTATCTACCACATCAATGCTCTGTAGAGCAGCTGACCTGTGAGCTTGCTGAGTGTCTTGACAATGGTGACTGCGAAGCTGTATTGGACATAAGTTCCTGACCCACCATTGCTTACCTATACCCTAGGCAAAGTCTTAATAATACTTTCATCTACACCATCCTCAGCATGAAAATTTGGAGCAGAATAATAAGCATTATCCAAACCCTTCTAAATAAATAGGTATTATTAAACTTAAAGAAAGTTCCAGAATATCAAATTTCCATGTTCTTCTGAAGACTGCTAGTGAGTTCCAGATGACATTTTGTGATTTACAGATTCTATTTTCTTGACAGTCATATAGAATCCAGGGCTAAAGCATAAATAGTATTTCATCTAAAAATTAATAGATAAGAAATCATGGAAATGACTATACAGAAGAGTTAACAGTATATGCTGCCGAAGCGACTTGATACAGAAACAAAGGACAAAGGTGTGGACATACCTCACAAAATATGAAACTACCATATAATTTATTTGAGCCTACACTAGGTGGATTCTTGAACAATTGTAAATCATCATTAAATAGACATACTCCTACACCCATGTTTATTGCTTCACTATTCACAGAAATAAATCTTTAAATAAACCTATAGCTAATAAAATAGATACATACATGCAAGGAATATCGTTCAGCCATAGTAAAAATAGCAATAACATAAATGTGTCAAATTTTGATTTGTGACTCACTATATAAATTTCTTTCAGAAAAGGCTTACTGTGAATTTGAATACTTGAAATCTTGCTGTGTTTGGGGCTAGAGTTCTGGCAACTTCTCCTGGCCTAGGCTAATTAGCAGAAGTCTGAAATTATCTAAACTGTTCATGTTTTACTTATTGCAAGTTCTGTTAGTAACTTTGAAAGTCATTTAAAAGAGTGGACTTGACTTCTAATCCTGGCACATGAGTGGTTGGCTCAGCAATAAATCACCTGTAGGAGACTTGCCTGTGTAGCCCAATGAAGAAGGACTTTTGAAATTTCAAGAAAATAGAAGTGGAACTGTGACAATAAGGTAAAAATTTTAGTTTGTGTCTGCAGAAAAACGAACAATTTTAATTTCATGGCACTGATTACTTTTGAGTGATTGAAGAAAATTTAAAATGTAAGTTTTAAACTGTACATTTAAAATTATTGTCTACACTCTCTATTGAATATACACACAGACACACACATGCTTTGTGACTGAGATATATAAGGAATCAAATTGAAAATGTAAAAACATTCATAGTAGGAAAAACATATCAGATTAAGAAACCTCTGTTTCATAATCTTACAAACAAGATATCTAACAAATCTTACAAAATTTGACTCTTACAAACAAGATATCTAAAATCACAGGGTTGAAATGTATAGGGAAAGACACAGCTCAGATACTAAGACTCAGTGACCAACCACCATAGGAGGTTTCTATTTAGCCTTAGGGTTCTGTGGGATAAAAATCCCAACTCTGATAACAATAATACATTGCAATATCATCAGCCACCAGAGGATTGATAATGAGGGTAAAATCTGTCACAGACTCACTGTCACTGAACTGGGCAGGGACCCCACATGCTAGATTGGATGCTAAAGAAACAAGGAATTTGGGTGCCTGTCCTGGTTCCTATTGAAACCAGGGCATTTAACTATAACAAGTTGAACTGACACACAACAAGCTGCTTGACAAGAATCTGACATTGGCCAGGGACAAGGAAGTGGGCATCAGACAGGAATCTGACATTAGAGTAGAGCAAAGAAGTAATTTCAGGCAGGAATCTAATCTTAGGCTCAAAAAAGAAGTAGGCTTCAGTCATGAAAATGACATTGAGCTAGGGCAGGGAAGTAGGATCAGATCATTTGTCAATCCTGATAAGCCCTAAGAAACAGTGATCACAGGAGTGATCATGGGACTTTGTTTATTGCCTTGCTTGTTCTTTGGCTATTGGTGTTTATTGTCTTCTTTGTTCCTTTACTATTTGTACCTATTGTATTGCTAGTTCCTCAACCTAGAACTGACTTTAATACTTGCATGTAATTAAAATGGTATAAAATCAAAAAGGAAGAGGGGAATGGGATACAGGAAAGATGGGCAAAGGGAATGACATATGAAATGTAAATTAAAAAATCCAATAAAAATGAAAAAAAGGTAAATAATAAATGTTTTTCCAGAACTTTATGAAACTGCAAAGGGGCTCTGAATTGGGAGAATGGAAAGGAAATAATACATCTAGATTTCTCCATGAAATCATGGCTGTTGATCAACACTGTCAAGAGTGGAGGTTTTTCTTTTTCCAAAAATGCATATCCTAGGGTAATTTTGAAATTAACAGTATTGAAACTGGGTGATGATGGTCTTGTTGACAAGGTAAACAGGTTAAAAGGAAAATCTCTCCAGAAGAGAATACAGCTTTCTTATAATAAGCAATAATTTTAATAAAATCAGTAGACCACAATGTCAGAAGTTGCTGTCATGCAAAGTAAAGAAAAATGTTTCAGTATGAGTGAAAATAAATTACAATAACAGAAATCAAAGAACCTTGCAAGATTCAGATTAAGGAATCATAAATGTGTATACACACACACACACACACACACACACATATATATATTTATATATGAAGTAAATTATATACATGGTATTATTTATAAAGTATAAGTAAAACAACTTTTTGGAAAGAGTGGAGATTCACATCTGTAATCCCAGAAATGAGGAGATAAAAACAGCAGGATCATATGTATGAGGTCTCTCTGGGGTATGTAGCAAGTTCTAGGCCAGTCTTGTCTATGCATAGAGACAATCTTTCAACATGTGTATCATTAATCAATGGGGTTACAAGGCAGTTTATAACACTTTCTATCCAAAGCAAAGTCTTTATCCAGTGATAACATTTTACCATTAGCCAAGAATATCATTGAAAATTATATACGTATTTAACTAATGTGCATTTCACTTTTATTTTAATATATAATTTTATACATCAACTTTTCAGGTACAAACCATTAAATTATTTTTGACAAGCATATTCAGATTTCCTATGTAAAATCTTACCTACCACATGATCATATGAGAGAGAAAATAGTATAGTGGTTGCTTGATAGATTCATGGCTAAATATGAGAGCTTATGTCCATTTCACACTCACACCACTGAGATCCCATCTAGCTTAGACTTATGCTGGACCTATGTATACTGCCACAGTCTCTGTGAGTGCACATGTGCATCACTCCTGTTGTGTCTAGAAGATGCTGTTTCCTTGAAGTCATCCATTTCCCCTGGCTCTCAAAATCATACTGCCTCCCCTTCCAAAGAGTTCCCTGAGCCTCTGGAGAGGGGTTTGATGAAGACACTACATTTCAGACTGAATTACAAGGTCTCTTATTCTTTAAATTTGTCTATTTTAGTTCCCACATAGCAAGAAGAAACTTTCTGATCATGACTGATCAAGACACTGCTCTATGGGGATGCTGATATTTGTTTTGGAATAAAAGGCACAAAAATCTCTTCATGAAGGGTTATAGCCTGAAATATAAACCTTTCTACTTAGACAGTCCAAATGTAATCACTTGATACTTATGTTTGGAACACCATAGAAAATTGTCTGAATTTTGTGTGAGAAAGAGCAATAAATCAACAAGTTAGAGCTGAGTTCCATATAGGCAAAGCCTTAATGGGGCTTTCAGCTATACCATCCTTAAAATGACAATATGAAGCAAACAAATAAATATTATACAATCATGTCATATATATATATATATATATGAACATGTAATATATAATGTATAATTTATAATGTATAGTGTATATCATATATCATATATATATCGTATATCATATATCATATATATATTTCCAGGATAAAGGTAATGAAATTTATTGCTGGAATATATCAATTTTATGCTGATTTATATTTGTTCAGAAATATACCTAGTACAGGAGTAGCTGAATCATTTAGTGGTTCCATATATTCCTGAGTTTCCTTTATATTGATGGCTATACCAGTCTACAGTCTCTCAAACTCCATATATTGTTTGGTCTTTTGCTACAGTTTTGCCATCATTTATAGTCACTTTATGATTTCTTTTTTATTAAGTGAAATGATTTTTATGGTTTTTTTGTTTTGATGTCTAATTTACTGTCAAAAATGAGAAGAATATTTAAGCCTCAAAAGATTATTTAAAAGTTACTAGCAATCTTCCAAAGAACACAGAAATCAAAAGTGAAGGTCTTTTTTGAGTTTCAAGGAACTTAGTGAGGCCCTACTGAAAATTCAAAAAAGAAGGAAAGAAATAAAGGAATAAAGAAAAAAGAAAGAAGGAAGGAAAAAAGGAAGGAAGGAAGGAAGGAAGGAAGGAAGGAAGGAAGGAAGGAAGGAA